>NC_136492.1:46201990-46204490 GCF_053919585.1 Euprymna scolopes
CTTTCCCTGTGGCGAACTGCTGCACCAAATTCTCCGTGTCAATTTCTCGGCTTAGTTCATGTTCAATGCTTATAACAGATAAGCCAGCCAGTCTTTCCTGAGACATTGAGTTCCGAAGAAAGTTTTTAATCAGTTTCAGTTTAGAGAAACTACGTTCACAGGATGCCATTATAACTGGCAATATAGTTACAACTTTGAGTGTAACAGCTAGGTTGGGATATAAATCGACAAGTGTGTGTTTCATTATATAATTTATACATTCAATTCTTTTTATTATTTACGTTTTTTCCTCGCATGTTAGATCCGCTATCGTAACCCTGGCCATGGCAGTCTTCTACGGCAACGCCATATTAAGACAGGAAGTTGATAATGCTGTCAAAAAGGCATTTTCCAGTTGTATCATACACATCAAGAAACTCAACGAAGTGTTCAAAAATTTCCGCTCCAAATCGTTCTTTAAATGCAACTCCCCGAAAAACAATACTTAGTTGGTTTGTGTGATTGATATCGGGTGTGCAACCTAGTATTATGCTATAATATTTTGATGCAAGAACTTTGGAAATGATTTTGTTCCGTATTGACTTAGCAAGAAGGTCGATAAGTTCGTTCTGAATGCGGTTGCTCAGATAATGATCACTCAGTTCATTACTCTTAGCGCGTCTAATCTGTTCAGACAAGACAGGGTCAAATTTTGCTATTAGCTCCACTTCTCCAAGAAAATGTCCATTTCTGGTGTCACAAAACTTTTCAATCGTGCCACGCAAAGCCAAATTTCTTTCAGCCAAAATTGAATTATATTGAGTAAACGAAATAAAACTGCTTTCCAATATGTTTGCTCTTCCTGAATCAGTTTACTAGATTGTAAGTCAATAGAGTTGCCTGGCCATTTATCATGCCACGCTATCACGCACTCCTTATGATGAGTTGATTGTTCATGTGTCTTCAGAGTTTTTGACAGATGGCTCCACAGGTTACCAAATCCTTGGAACGAAGACAGGCCCCCATGACTTTTGCTTTCACTACTGAACGAACGGCAAAACAGAAAACTCGATCTGTAGACTTCGAGTAAACAAGCCAAACACGTCTAACAGTTTCATTATTTTTTATGTCAAATAATAATTCTTTTCAGAAAACTTCCGCAATGGGTTTTCCTGGTTTAATGGGAAATCATAATCTGTCAGCTGGACAGGACCCTTCAAAACCAAATTAACACGTTGTGTTTCATTTAATTCTTTCCAATCAGCAGCATCATCAGAGACACGACAAGGCACATAACTTGGATCAGTATGCTCGAACGTTGACTGGGTGGGCCATTGCTCATCTGGCACTCCACTTTTAGACTCAAAATCAGAAACAGATTGTGTGTCAACGCCAGGGTTATTATGCGAGATGTTTGAAGAGAAAAATTCAGATATCTTGCGAGTCTTTTCAATAGCATTTGCAACTCTCTGTATTTTCAACTTTCTTTTCTGGAATCCGCTGAATTCGTGAGCACGTTTCATTTTAGATTAGACTCAATATTCAATAATAATTAAAATACTATCAAGCACAGCAAATAATCCACTACCGGAAATGGAAACAAGTATGTGATCTTTGATTAAAGCTGTTTTGTTAAATAAATGTTACTGATATAACAGGCAACAAAGTGTCTGTGTACCGTCACTAATGTTACAGGCCAAGTGATTAAATCCAAGCTCGAGGTAAAAAAGAACATTAGTAATAATGTGTATAAAAAACTGTATGTTATGTGTTATTTTGTAATAACACAAGAATTATTTAAACTGAATTAATTCTTCTAAATAAAATAATCGCTTTCTTTGAATACACGTTTTCTTTCTTTATTTTTGTTTCGTAATGACACAAAAAGTGTTAAAACTAGAGTATTTTTTTAAAAAATATTTGGTTTCGTTTTTCGTATCTTGACTCCCTGATCAAGTTTTTTTTTTTAAAGCAAGAGTTAAAAATAATTTTTGAAAATATTATGGGGATACATAATCTCTTTTAAAAACAATATCTTCTTCAAGGACGGTAATAAAATGTTGTTTTCAATCGATATTTATTCAATAAGGGACCAGTTTTCCTACCTAACAAAGAGGGGGGACTTTTCCGGGTACGAGTTTTCCGGGTACGGGTTTTCCAGAGACGAGTTTTCATGGGACGATTTTTCCGGGCACCGCATTATAATCACGAGTTACGGACAAAATGAAGATTGCTAATGAAAAGTTAAAGTAAATAAAATCACGCATAGGTAGAAGAATCCAATGAGCCAAAATATTTAAAACTATAAAAGAAATAAGTATTAAAAAATAAAAAAAATCTAGATAAAAAAAACACTTAACAAAAAATTCGATTTCTGCAAGAACGTCAAAATGACTCCAGTAAACAAAAATTAACCAACCCTTCCTTCACCAATTTAACTTCGAAAGATTCCAGTAAATTTGATAGACTAAATGACAGAAATAGGGTGGGGGTTGCTGATGCAAGAATGAGTATCCCTTTG
>NC_136492.1:46209490-46374490 GCF_053919585.1 Euprymna scolopes
ACACCACAACAGTATTCTCTTTTAAAGACAATATCTTCTTCAAGAACGGTCATAAAATGTGTTTTCAATCGATGTTTATTAAATAAGGAACGAGTTTTCCGGGGTCGAGTTTTCCGGGTACGAGTTTTCCGGGGGATGAGTTTTTCAAAATTCATAATCAGTAAATTAGGTTATAAGTGAGTTCTATACAAATATATAACCAAACCTAATTTTCTAAAGGTATATAATATTATAAGAAACCCTACAACTGGAACAGGACCAAATTGGGACAACCGATATATATATATATATATATATATATATATATATAATATTTGATAGCGAGAGAAAGACGAGTTGATACATTTCAACGTAAAAATATGATAATTATTTTCGAGTTAGTCCTTTTTTTCATTGCAATAGTTCTGCGATGCTAAAAAGGGCCTTACGGCATCCAGGAGACTTGCGGCCCCTCCGCAATTGCGGGGTCTGCGGGGGCACTAAGCATGGCCCTGCTTAGGGTGATTGGAATTAATCTTTATTGTTGTGGTCTTATTCAAGGGTCACAATATTAAGGTGAAAGAGTCCTGGTGTTCATTGCGAGCGGTTAAACTAAGCATGTGCTTTCTGTTCGACGGTAGAAATGTTTGGCTTACATAATATCTGACGAATCCATACTATCATAGATATAAGGATGTTAACTACTCCAGAGCATTTATATATAAGGATGTGTTGTTATAAGGTTTGCACGTTCCTTTTATTAGGTTCAGTGTGATATCCAAAACATTCACTATTTTACGATTAGATATATCTATCTTAAGCCCCAGATGTCTAAATGTGCTACTAATCTTCTTTTATATGTCCAGTAATGACTATCAGTCCATCATCCCTGTGAAGTCCTATTTGCTTTGGATTTAAGATTCTAATGAGCATGTGTAATATAAAAATGCGCACTAGGTCTGTGATTTGAGCAACGAACCCCATATATACATATAAATCTTACAAGAATATCAGTCCCAGGATGAATAAAATTAATTTTCCAAACAGAACAGTATTGTGACACTTTTATATCCCCTTATGAAAATAAAATCAAAATATAATGATACTAATCATTATGTTGTGAATCTTTATTCTAATTTTGATCTTGTTTCATTGATATCCAATGACTATGAATAAAATTTAATTCAAATCTAAATATTTGGGTTTTCCAATAGGACGTTTTGTCTATATTATGCCTCCTAAAATCCTTTGAAAATATTCCCAAGAAATTGTAATTGTACGAATATTTATGCAGTGAAATGGGCTGGTATTTTAGAGGAAAAATCACAAAGGTTCACAGATAGAATTCGTCACTGTATTTCTTCCTCCTTATAATTTTCTCTCCCAACTTCCAGCTCGTGTCTGTCCCCCTCACCTCTACCAACAGGCATTTTATTAAAAAAATAAAAAATTCGCATTTCATTTGCATATATGTGTGGTGGGCGGTCTGATCTCGTGTGATTCCACGAGACCACACCTTATAAAGCCATGGCCGCCATCTTTAATCTTTCTCTCTCTTTCAGATCCCACCTGAAGGTAAGTTGTATAGCCACACAAGGCACACACACATGGGCGCTTGCTTCTTTGACTATTACATTCAATTGTACAATTTATTAACTGATGTCTAATATCTATGTCTAAAAATTCACAAAAGTCAGAGGTGTCTTAATTTTCAAAATGGGACTTTCATCTCCATTTTTTCTGTTTGCATAAAATAAAAAATATATCCCAGATTAGGATTTCTTACCCTTAAGAGTTGTTTCAAAATTCATAATCAGTTAATTAGGTTATAAGTGAGTTCTATACAAATATATAACCAAACCTAATTTTCTAAAGATATATAATATTATAAGAAACCCTACAACTGGAACAGGACCAAATTGGGACAACCGATCATGGACAAACAAAGAACTGAATATTCTATCAGATAAAGCTATACTTATGACTTAGTATCTCTTAACTTTCTTTGCTATGTTACAACTTAGTTCATAGAATAGTCTGGCATATTTGAATAAAAACATGTTTAGTGAAAATTTAACTTTAATAAAAAATATTTACTGATGTCTGTTATTTATGATTTCATCTAAATTTTATTTAATTAACTTTACAAAATATTGTCAAAACATTAAAATTGGTACAAGAATTTATAATTGTGAAACGTCATAATTTAAAGTAGAACTGTAAGATGGCTGAGTTATGATGGTTGTTCAAAATAGTTAACACAGAAACTATTGCTGTGAAAACTCTTTCATACTGAATCAGATACGTATCAAATTTTGCCACAATAGTGGCTCATTTAAACATGTTCTCTGCAGTAATAATTCAGGTTTTGAATTCTATACTGACACTTCATAATGCTGTCTCTAAAGGCCATGACAAAGATTCATGTTAGACTTTTACCTCTGTGCGACATAATGGAGGTGTCCATTAATAGAAAATAGCACTAAAATACACGACTGAAAGAGTTGCTTCCAAGTTTGGTAATTTGTGTAACAGAATAGAAATAAAAAAGCCCCTAAAAAGTAATTTCCTTCGGTATGCTTTTCTCATATCATGGTTTGAGTGTTTTTTTGTTTATTTTTTTGTAATATTTTAGTCTGGTCAGTTGCCAGATTTAAACTCCACGAGGAGTGTATACTATGCTTCGAGTAGTAAGAGGAAACATTTGCAAAACCACCTATAACAAGGTTTTGCAGATGAAACAAAATCGATACGATATACTAGAAATAACAAATGAGACAAATTGATCAAATAAGTCGATTTAAAAAAAACATAAAAGATAAATATTAAGCCGATAATAACATTTTTTTTCATTTGAATACTACAAGACTTCTTTAGCCATCACTCATATTTTATCTTCGTTTTTTTTTACAGTAAAGTTGTAAACAATTTTGTCACATTTTTTTCTTCTTAGTTTGAAATGCATAAATGTCTTTCAAAATAATCTAAGATTTTGAAAATTGTATAACTTTTTTCACACACCTACATACACGCATACGTGCTCAATTATTTTTTATGGTACGTATCTATTTTGATAGAGAAAATTATATATGAAAAATATGCAATAAGTTATTGTATCCATAAGAGTTAAGCCATAGTATCATTTTACAACAATTATATGTCAATACACTTGTGTCAGGGAGAGCCACGAAATATTGGAAAATTCTGCTGGCATATAAAACTCAAATGTTGAGGTGGAAAGCTAAAAGCAAATAAGATTTGATTTTAAAAATCGCTTGTTTTTAGTGTTTTTTTTTCTAACAATACCCGGCACATTTCTGCATTGAAATAGCCGTTTAATAAACTAATATATATAAATTTTTATCTTATTGCTCTGTTTACCACATTGAGCTCTCATACCCGGATTTCCTCTGGATTTATTCCATTATAACACTATATATATATATATATATATATATATATATATATATATATATATAGCTTAATCGCCATATATATTTTATAACTTACTAACTAGCTCTACCTTCATATTGAGCACTTTTGAAGTAAATACTTAAAGTTTACGCATAAATTTATACTTTCATATATTAATTTTATGTGAGTAAATTAAGTAGTTATATATATATATATATATATATATATAACTACTTAATTTACTCACATAAAATTCATATATATATATATATATATATATATATATATATATATATATATGAATGAATGAATGAATGAAAGCACGTTCAGTACCAACAAAGTGAGGAAAAGAATAAAATGTTATGCTCCGATAATTATTTATATATTGAGTATGTTAGTATATTAAAAAACCAAAATAATTATAAACGATTTTTCATTTTAAAATGGCATCAGATTTAGTTAAAATGTTTATTATAAATATTCATATTCAAGCATATGCAACCAAACAAAGTACATCGCCCAGATTTGATATACCTTGTCAGACATTTTCAATCTCAATGGGAACTCGCTCCACACCCATCTTTGAGGTTAGTACCAACAAAATGAGAAAAAGGAGAATTAGTCTTGCTTTGAAGAAGATATTTTCATATTTCAAAAATCTTACTATATTAAAAATTGAAAAAAGATAATAAGTGATTATTCATTTTAAAATTGCATCATTTTTGGTTTCAATTTCTTTTACATGTGTGTGTTTGTGTGTGTGTATATATATATATATATATATACATATATATATATATATATAAAATAAAAATTACAATTAAATTTATCAAAATGATCCAAGATGGTAAAACTAAAGTATATTATAAATATTAAAGAATTAATATTTATAAAGTAATCTACACCCGAATGTAAAAGCTCGATAAAACCAAATAGGAGATAGAGCTTATAATACGAGCAAACAGTTAATAAAACATGTTAAAAAACACTTTGAAAAAGAGTTAAAAACATATTTAATCTTGAAAGGAAACACTTGATAAGTGGGTAGTCCTTAATCCGCGGAGTTTCGAAGAAATACTTTCCTTCTCATCAGACGGTAGGAATTAGCAAAATGCGGAATTGGATTTTGCATACAAAAGTATTTGATGAAACAACAAGTAAGTCAAAGATCTTATTTGATAACAAAAGGTGGAGCAGAGGGTATGTTACATGATAAGGGCTGTCCCCTTTTCATATAAGTATAAAAATAGAGAGATCTACTTAAAATGAAAATAAAATGAGAGAAAGCAGAAATCGAACCCTGGAAATAAGTTTTAAAGAACAATAGGTTTAAAAAAGAAAAAATAGGTTATTGGGAAATTAGAATGTTGGAAACGTGCAGGTTGCGCATGTTGATGGCACGTGAATTGTGGTCACGTGGCCGGACATGCATGGATTTCTCAATATAGGAAGTGAGAGTTAGTTAGTTAGTTAATTAGTAAGAAACTCAGAGGGAGTTTGAGAACGACAGACGATAGTCTGGAGTTTGGAATTCGAACATCTAGGAAGCGAGACGGTCACTTGGAAACTTAATATGTGAAGCTTTGAATTCTTGGACGCAAAGCCCCCAACCGGTCAGGGAAGAATAAATGTTCAATGTGTTTTTATAACTGCTGTCTCCTGTGTCCATCATTACATGAAAAAGGTATTGTCTATTTATGTGTACCAACTATTTGAAATTCATCATCTAAAAAATATATGTGTTAGAAAGTATATGTCTATTTATGTTATACAAACACTCCCGTTCATACGAACTGTCAAAGCATAAATGCCAACCTGTCAATCCATCGGCATAAATGCAAACTTCTCAATTATCGGTCTGTCTATCTAGATATGAAAACACTTTCTCAAAATGTATTTATATGCAATCTCTCTCAATTATAAACTCCCACGCTCTCTTTATATACCCCTGTTAATGTGTTAATGTCTTACAATATGAACACTTAAGACTCTTATCCTTACTTTTCACATAACATGAAACGTTAAACTATAACAGGTATATGGTAAAGAAAAAGGTGATTACTCGTGAATGGATAGTCTGGTGAAAGGTAAATAATCCAATGACGGTATAATCACAAAATTATAGTTGCAAGAAAGTCAATTGAGTTTCCTTTGCACAAGTAAAATCCAAGGAAATCACGTAATTGGAAGATGGTCCAAAATAATCCAAAAGGCCGAAATCCATGGAATAATTCACAAATATGTACAAAGTAAAGAAAAGGGAAAAATTCCAATAATATTAATAAAAGAAAAATAAGATATGCGTTTCACACAACTGCCGAGACATAATAAGAAAGATCAGGGAAGAAGAAGGGGAAAAAAAATTAAATGGTGATAGAATTAAATATTAGATAGAAAAACAAATGTTTCATCAAATACTTTTGTATGCAAAATCCGATCCCGCATTTTGCGAATCCCTACCCTCCTATATATATATATATATATATATATATATATATATATATATATATAATTGTAAACACAGACAGAATTTGATGAACGACATTGTCATTATTATTTTATTTATTTATCTTTCTTTATTCATTTTTTTTGCGAATTAGTCCATGGGGTAAATTGTTCCTTATAATGTATAATAATCAATTCAGGATTGATTCTATAATAATACATACGAATTTTGCATAAATAAAATATCATGTTTAAGTGTATTGTATGAAGTATTTTATTTTAGAGATGGAGAAAAAATGGTTTCACGTGAGAGGGTATTCCCATGGTTGTTGAGGCCAAAATTCAATGGATCCAAGAAGGTGGTGAAAGTAAAATATCCATGTTTGTGGTAGTCCGAGTGCATGTTGTTGGAGTTTATAAATGGTCCAAAAAATAAATTTCTGTGTTAATTGGCCTTCGGGCCGGGATCAAAATGTAGTATCTGTTCCGGCAGATGCTGCACTTAAGATAATTTGTACCAGTCAATGGAGGGGAAACCCTCTATACTGGGACAATTATTATTTTTGGTAACCAGAGTGCCCCCCCCTTTTTGCCTACTTTAAGGGGAGCTGGTTTTTACCTCACATTAAAAACGGCCTTGTGCCTAATTTGCTTAGTGGGGGAGCAAATAAATACCATCTGTTCTGCAGATGCTGCCCTTAAGGTAATTTGTCCCAGTCAACAGAGGGGAAACCCTCTATACTCGGACAATTACTATTTTTGGACCCAACCAGAGTGCCCCTTTTGCCTTTTTTCGGGGAGCCGGTTTAATCCCACATTAAAAATGGCCTCGTAACACATTTTGCTTTGGTGGGAAAGCAAATAAATACTAATAGACACAAATGAAAATGTCTGGTGTGAGTTTAACCGAAGAGAAAGCAATTTGAAGAATAAGTAGAGAAAGATAGCACGCAGTGGATAGAGATAATTCAAAGGTGATGGAGGGTATTGACCCAAAATCAAGGTAGTTCAATACTATGGAGTAAGGAAAGATGATGATCTTGTTGTCATGACAACCTATCGTTGTAAAAGTAGGTCAGTGGATACGTTTTGGTGGAATTATGGACAGAGTTAACGAGGTTGAAGCAAAAATATTTTTTAAAAATTGGGGACTGTTGTGAGAAAGAACTTTTCTGGAAGATTGGAGAGTTTTATTGAATTGTAATGGTTGAGAAAAGAATAAAGTAGAAGTGGAGAAAGAAGAAGGCGGCTGGCGCTTGCAAACTCATTAATAGTGCAACCAATAAAAAGAAAAGAAAAAACAAAAAGAATTACGTTCGAACTCTCGTACAAATGAATATATACCTATGCATAAGCACACTACAAGCATTAGAGCGCATAGACACATCAGAACATAGATGCCCAGGTCTGCATATACACAGAATAGAAATACATGTACACATACATAAGCATTCTAGCGGTGGGTGCATATATAAATGACTGAGGAAGTGAAAGCAAAAATCTGTAATTGGAATTATTTAAACTTAA
Source organism: Euprymna scolopes (assembly GCF_053919585.1). Classification (NCBI taxonomy): domain Eukaryota; kingdom Metazoa; phylum Mollusca; class Cephalopoda; order Sepiida; family Sepiolidae; genus Euprymna; species Euprymna scolopes. The sequence goes on from NC_136492.1 coordinate 46,216,856, forward strand.
GTAATTTCAAATTGATCATATTTAAATTTAGTCTTATGTTTGCAAAGCGAGACTAGTTCGCTTTTTGAATTTACTATATTGCTTGGGGGGGGTGATTATTTATATACATATTCGTTCCCCAACGACATTATCCCTCTTCCCCCTTTTTTCTATTCTTTTTTTTTTTTTACTTACTTTCTTTTTAATAAATACAACTAGTGGTTGTGAATTTTTCCATTGTGTAAATCAGATGCTAATTTAAATAGCTCAGCTCCTTTGAAAAGGCCCGTTTTGGGGTTGAAATAAATTTATAAGAAAATTAGGTTAAACTTGTGTTGTATTCTTTCTTTTAACCATTATGCATGCTCTGCTTCACATTAAACTTTCATACTCAGGATTTTCTACTGAAACTACTTCGTTCGTTTGGATCAACACATATTTTCTCTCTCTCTCTCTCTCTCTCTATATATATATATATATATATATATATATATAAAGAGAGAGAGAGAGAGAGAAAGAAAGAGAGGATTTTACTTTATTCAAATTTGTCATGAACAATAATACATTAGCCATTTTTTAAAATGTGTTTCAATTGTGCATGTATGTTATATCATGGTAAATGCTCTTTGGGGATTTTTTTTTTTTTTTTAAGATTGTTTGAGGTTCCTCTGGTCACATATTTTTGCTAGATTGGGAGGATAATATAATGCTAAATGAACAAAATACACTGACCTCCACCCGAAACGAAAGAGATAATGACTAAAAGCAAACAAAATAATACCCACCCTTCTCAAAGTAATATCTGGGAGAATTAATCCCCTTCATAAAAGAAGAGGTATTTGCTTGGATGACAGTCTTATGACAACAGAACTGATACTACATTACCCAACTCCATTAAAAGATAATACAGTAATAGATTTGCATAGTTTTTTATCATTCATTCAAAAATGCTTAGTCATAAAATTATGGTTCCTCGGCTTTTTGGTTAAAATTAAAATATAGTATCTGTTTTAACAATCCAGCAACATCAGATGTTTTACAGGGTGGAACGATAAATTTGTCGCCCTAAAAAAGACAACACTACAGCTTTATTTTAAAACTTTTATTGAAAAAACAATTCAAGTTACTGACATCTATTCAATGTAGCCGCCTTCAACCTCAATCACCATTTGGGTACAGGTCCGGAACTGGGAGCATGCCTTTGCTGCAAGCGTCAGCAGGAGTTTGGCGAATGATGGTAATCAGGCTTTGGTGTTATGGGAGGTCATGTTGCTGATGTTCTCGATGTATGTCCAAACAAAGTTCAGGTTGGGGAAGGGAGGCAGTAAAAGAAGTGTACAAAGTCATAGCACTCCTTCTGAAGCTTAGTCTGGGTTTCTTTGGACTTGTGGATCGGCGGTGAGTCCTGCTGCCACACCTAGTGTTTGTCAGCAGCCACCTGATTGCACCAGGAAATCATCACACCTTTCTGTGCTTGCGTTTATCCTCAGCAGCTTGATTTAGGTCACTACTATAAAGCGCAGCACCTTTGTGGACAGCGCTCCTCCATGCCAACCTGCTCCCAGCCACGTCCTCCCATGTGCCAAGGTCCATGTGAAACCGCTTTAGATTTGCTTTGATGTTGTCCTTATACCTCATCTTTTGGCCAACCTGGGCACGCTTTCCCTCAACAAGCTGAGAGTAGAAAATCTGTTTTGGGAGGCGCAGATCCGGCATTCGGACAACGTGACCAGTCCATCTGAGCTGGCGTTGAACAACAGTAGCGGTGATAGTGGGAATGTCAGCCTCACTCAGGACGCTGGTGTTGGTGCGTCGGTCCTTCCAACTAATTCTGAGGATATACATGTATATGTAAATATACATATATGTATATACACATATAAATATATATATATAAATATATACATCTATATGTATATATATATACATATACATATATACATATATATATATATATATATATACATATATACATACATAGATGAATATATACATATATACATATATATGATGATTGCAACGTCTTGTCAGACGAGTGCCACTCCCTCAGACATTTAAAATCCATGAGCCCAAATGTCTGAGGGAGTATCTATACAAATATGATGTTACAGAGTCTAAGCTTTGTACGACAGCTAAGTCTCTCTCTCGGTTCAAAATGTTGAGATCCAGCAACAAGCAAGAGCAAGATAGCCAGCAACAAATTAAGCTGCAGACCAGCTTAATGCGGGTACTGGTCTTCCGCTTTATGGTTTTTTAAATCAGAGATGCTTCTCCTAGAAAGGTTGCCTTCACCACGGCTTACGGGAGCCCTCTCTACCCCAATACACATATACACACACACAAATATACATGGTGCTAGTTGGCCGTTGACCCAGAAAAAGAGTTCATTCGCCCTTTGGAAGGTCTTGTTTTTAATCCTTCAGGGAGACTAGCCGCCCTCCTCACCAAACAAGTCTGGTGGGGGAACCAGTTTAGTCGCCGGTGACCCGACTATGAGGCAGGTAGTACTGGGTTACATGGTACCAGTAGCATATGACATGACCTGACATGTGTATATAACACATATATATACTTATATATATACATATATATACATAAACATATATATATACATATAGATATATATACATATATACACATATGTTGATTGCAACGTCTTGTCAGACGAGTGCCACTCCCTCAGACATTTAAAATTCATGAGCCCAAATGTCTGAGGGAGTATCTATACAAATATGATGTTACAGAGTTTAGCTTTGTACGACAGCTAAGTCTCTCTCTAGGTTCAAAATGTTGAGATCCAGCAACAAGCAAGAGCAAGATAGCCAGCAACAAATTAAACTGCAGACCAGCTTAATGCGGGTACTGGTCTTCCGCTTTATGGTTTTTTAAATCAGAGATTTGCTTCTCCTAGAAAGGTTGCCTTCACCACGGCTTACAGGAGCCCTCTCTACTCCAATACACATATACACACACACAAATATACACAGTGCTAGTTGGCCGTTGACCCAGAAAAAGAGTTCATTCGCCCTTTGGAAGGTCTTGTTTTTAATCCTTCAGGGAGACTAGCCGCCCTCCTCACCAAATAAGTCTGGTGGGGGAACCAGTTTAGTCGCCGGTGACCCGACCATGAGGCAGGTAGTACTGGGTTAGATTATACCCGTAGCATATGACATGACCTGACAGAAACACATATACACTTATATATACATATATATATATATATATACACATATACATATATGTATGTATATATATATATGTATATATGTGTATGTATATGTATAGATGTGTGTATATATGTATGTATATGTATAGATATGCATACATATGTATGTATATGTATGCATATGTGTATATAGGTGTATATGTATGTATACATATATATATATATATATATATATATATATATATATATATATATATATATATATATATATATATATATATGTAACCCAGTACTTGCTTCCACATGCTGGGTCACCGGCGACTAAACTGGTTTTCCCACCAAACTTGTTTGGTGAGGAGGGTCCTAGTCTCCCTGAAACAAGTCTTCCAATGTTTGAATGAACCCGTTGTTGGGGTCAACGCCCAACTAGCACCGTGTGTGTTTGTGTGTATGTATGTGTGTGTTTGGGTGGAGAGGGCTCCTGTAATCCGTGGTGAAGGTAACTTTTCTAGGAGAAGCAAATCTTTGATTTAAAAAACCATAAAGTTGGAGACCATTACCCGCATTAAGCTGGTCTGCGGTTAAACTTGTTGCTGGCTATCTTGCTCTTGCTTGTTGCTGGATCTCAACATTTTTAACCGAGAGAGAGACTTAGCTGTTGCACAAAGCTAAGACTCTGTAACATCATTTGTGTATAGATACTCCTTCAGCGATTTTCTATAAAAATGGTCCTGTGTCGATGGAAGTCATTTTTGGGCTCATGGACTTTAAGTTTCTGGGGGAGTGGCACTCGTCTGACAAGACGTTGCAATCATCATATATGGATATATATGTATGTATATATATATGTATGTATGTGTATATGTATGTATATATATATGTATATATATGCATATATATATGTATGTATATCTGTATATATATATGTGTTTGTGTGTGTGTATGTATGTATATATATATATATATATTTATGTATATATATTATGTTAATATACTAAATGTGAGATATCAACGTTGGTTTCTTTCAGGTTTTTTCTTGGTATATTTAATAACTCAAAATACATACTAAAACTTATCTTAGTTCTAGAATTGAGTAACTTTTGAAAAAAGATTCGTCATAAGTTATAATTGAACAAGTCACTCATCATTGTTTTTCAATATCTATTTATTTCTCTTTCTTCCGACTGTTTATTCCACTATTCCCTAAAACCTCTCATGTCTCTGAGAGCATTTAGATAAAGCTTAACTCTTTTATCAATGTGACCATCTATTTTGTGTCTGTGTGTTTATACATGCATTAAGCATTTATATACATTAGTTGATAAAATAAGAAGACTCTTTACTTAGATATAATAATATTAACGATAATATAGAAATTTAAAATAAAAATTATTTTAACTACACACAGAATCTCTTAATAGATATCATAGTTTTTTTTTACTTTCGAATGAAGTTAAAGTTAAATACATAATGGTACTTGTTGTGGCCCAACGGGTCACCATACTTTTAGTATGTATTCCATCTTATCAGTTTATCCAAACTATATATATATATATATATATATATATATGTATATATAGTCATCCACATACAGTACTGTTTCGCTGTTTCGCAGCTCATCAGTGCGGCTAGACAGGCAACTGCGTCAAGCCAGGATCGAAACCTGATCGCCCAAATGACAGTCAAGGCTTCTCACCATTACGCTATATGGCTGCTGCTTTGTGGGTAATGAATTTTAACGGTTTAGTTTTGATATCGTCCAAATGCCTCCACTCGATTTTGTTACACAAAGAGCGTCACTTTGTACACTAATGGCAGTTTGTATATCACTTCCCGAAATGCTCAATATATATATATATATATATATATATATATATATATATATATATATATATATATACATAATGTGCGTGTGTGCATAGAAAAGTATATAAAACGTAGCATTTCTAATATCATGTGCATTTTCTTTTACATATATTATTCAATAGAAAAAAATCATGTGAATTGTTTGAGCTGAGTCTATTCCATTTTAGAGAATCAAAAAGTAATTAGAAATAACTATTTCTTTTTTGTTTTTTCTATATAATAGAACATTTTTCCTCAATTGTTAATGTAAGTTTTTTTTTCATATATATGTATTTGTGCTTTTCTATAATAAGTTTTGTTCCAGTTTGGGCAACTTCCAATGCATAAGCTCCAGATTCTAAAACTTACAAGGAGAAGCTTTGTTATTTTTAATCATTTTTTTTCTGTCTTTGTATTATTGATTCATGGAAAAATTGAATTTCCTGAACACAGCTGACTTCTAAGTATTAAAATAGCTTATTGGTAAGACATTATAAAACATTCTAAAATCATAAAATGTCATCCTACTTTTGAAGAAAAGAAAGCCCCCACAAACCTGATAATTATTAGTTTGGTGCAAAAATAATGTAGCTTTTTTACGTTCAACTTCAAGATAAAAAACGACATTATTTTTGCACTATTTAAAAAGAATGTAAAAAAAAAAACAGAACAAAAACAAAACAAATAGAAAAACTGGAAAGTAGAATTAAAAGCAGATGTATGCAAGATGTCCTTACTATTTTGTACAATTATTTTTCTATGATTAACCACTAAGTATCACATCATTAGATAATTTGTTTTAATTATTAGTTCACTTTGTAGAAGGTGGTTTTGTTTTACTCATCATATTTAATTTAACGTTGTTTTACATGTTGGCATGTAAAAAAAAATTGACTTCCAAATTAACTTATCTCTGGCCAGGTCTTTATTTATCTTTCTTTCTGTCAAGTCCATCTTTATCAATTCTCGCATTTTCTTTGTCTTTTCTTATGAATTAATCTTGCTATGTAAACTATTTTACATTTACTAACCTAGAAACTCCCATCCATTTTTTTATAATGCCCATACAATGAAAAACATTCTGCAAACATCTCCTTATACTGTCGAGATTTAATATTCCTCTGAGCTCTCATATTCAAGCCTGTCTTTTAGACTTACATATCCATCATATCGTTCTCATATCATTTCTCACCATGAAGGTTAATATAACATACCGCTCATTCACATCTCTTGATTTGTGGATCATTGTTCCTCAAAATATTTTAAAGAATTTCAAACGAATTAACAAATGCAAATTGAAATTCTCTACTAAAAATTGAAAAAGTCCAATTTTTTAAATTTTAGAATTTAAAAAATTAGTGTTCAATTTATGTCTAAAAATGTTTAAATGATCTAACCTTTTATACAATTGTGAAGAAATTATTAGATGATATCAACTCTAGTGGGTTGAGAGGGGTATTTTATACTTATGTAGAAAACTGAGAATCTCTACTAAAATTGGATAAGTCTATTAAAAACATTTTTATTTGAAGATTTCTTTTACAAATGTTAAAATAAACATTTTAGAGGGTTTGAAATGATTAGTTATACATGTTGACTCCATTACAAAACTCTTTGTTCAATAATGTGCAAGTGGAGCACTTTAAATGTTAATGCCTTGTGACTTCCGTTTATGCCAAGTCTATGGAAACATCAATAGAGTTGAAAATGGCATTTGTCTTTAGCAGATGTACACAGCATTAGTAGCATTGTATTATATGTGAGAATAGAGCATTTAAAGAATTGATATTTTTTGTCATTTATGATTATTCAATTGTTCTTAAGCTTGCGTTGAGTTTCAAAATTATGTACTTTCTTTATAATTCTACCATGGGATATGAAATATTTCTGCTGAGACGTGGTGCTATAGGTAGAGTGTTCCTAATTGTGAAACTCAGTTAAGATCAAAGATTAAAAAATAGCTATTCAATAAATGCATCATTCTCTCATATTTTACAATATGACCATTTCTATAATTTATTTGTAATATTTAGCTGATAATTTTAACTTAGGTTTCAACTTTTTTAAACTGCAGACTCTATAATCAGTTCTTGTAATATGATCTTACATAACACATCTGCACAGATACGAAATCATGCATTCAGCCTTTTGTTGGAACCATTTTGTGAACTTTGGTACAACTGCACTGTATTTATTGTGGCAAATACAACAATGGAAGATCTCGGTAGTTTTGAAGCTAACAACTATTCTTTATGTCCTTAGCACATGTTTTATTTTGCTTAATTGTTAAATTAGATGCTTATTTATCAAAAGGGAAGGACTGAGGGATGCAAGTAGAACACAAAGTATTATGTGAAAACTCAAACAAAGTCTCTCAAAAGCAAAAACACAATAACTCACTATTACTAATGTTATCACTGAAGTAACAAAACCTCACTATCTTTACCATCCACATATACTTTCTCCAAATCTGAGTTCTCGCCCGTCTTCCTTGTCTTACACTTCTTGCACACAAACTGGTCATCATCTATAAAACTACCTCTACTTCTTTCAGACCCAATAATTATAAGGTTAACAAAGATTGAGTTTCTCCCAACTCCCTTCCCTTGAACTAAACAGAGGAAGTTTCCTCTTTCCGAAAACTTTTCAATACCACAAACACTGATCAACACTTGGTTTTAGTAACATTCACTTTCAGATATTTATTTTCCATAGCTTTCCTCTTAAACCATAAAAGATTAATTTTTAATTGTTTTATTATAATTTAAAGTAAAAACATTTTTTCCAGTTGGTTTGACATGTAGGAATTTTTTTTCAACTCCTGACATAGATTGATACTTTGCTTTGTTCATGTGACTTCTGCAGAAAGTTGATCTTCGAAAACTGAATGTGATTTATATTCTCGTTTCCATCATCATTATCTACGGTTTTATATACTATATAAATTTGCATTTTCATATATATTTTATCATAGACAATGGAGACAACGCTTGAAAATAAAATCAGAGAGAATGAGAATCTACAAGAAATAATGGCTAATAAAACGGTAAGTTAAATTTTGTTTTAATCAGCGAAAAAAACATTGATAAAAATATGAATATCCTAATTACAAAGATTATACATAAGTTGTTGTTAAAATCACTTCAAGTGAGATGAAGCGACTTTGGGTGTTGATGTCAACAACTACTACCTATACTTTGGCCAATGATCACTCTCACAAATGGAAATAAAGAATGGAAAAACTTTACCGCAAAATGCATTGACCTCCAGTTGGACAACTAACTAAAATAAATTTCCACGTTGCAACTTTTTTTTCTTAAAATCTAGTCGGTTCCACGCTAAAGTCTCATAGATATTCATAGAGTAACACAGTGCTCAATATAAAAACAAATTGAAATTGAAATTTGTAAAAAGTGAAAGACAGACAATAAGTGAAATTTCCCGAGTAAAAGAAATCCATTCAAAAAGAAAGTTGTTATTGAAGTGTTTAATTAGAGTAGCTTTAAGGTCTATACATCAATCAAGTAATTGGGCATTGCAAATTAAAGAACATTAAAAAAAGTAATTTATATAATTCGGATCTGTTATTCAAATACTTAATAAGATTCTGTCGTTCAATCAATTAAATATTAATGGATGTCAGAAAGCAATATTTATATTTGAATCCGTTTTCATGCTTTATCATCTGGCCAATTTGAATAAGATAGTTGAAGATGATCGAAATACTGACATCAATTGCCCTATGTATTTCTCTGACACTTTGATGTGGATCTTGTTCATTGATTGCTTGCAAATGTTCATTGTCAAGCATGTATGGCTTTCCTTCACCCTATTCATCTTCAACTTATGACCATTGTAGAATTTCTAAAATCACCTTCATACTGTTTGATCATGTTTCCCCATTCTCTATTGATATTGGCAGCTGTTTGGAATGCTTTATGGCATGAAACGTGTATACATTTTTCTATTTTATTTTTAAGAGCTTATATCTGTGCGAATTGCGAAAGAAATTGAAAATTTACACATGAATACGTTTTGTACAAAATATTGTAAATATAGCAATATAAATCAACTTTTTAAAAATCAGGTAAAAACTCTGCCAGTATTTTCCAAACACCTAATATATTTTTGACTTTTTGTAACAGTCTAAATATCATTTATTACAGTCTAAATAAACCGATAATTTAATTTTAAATTAAGTGTATCTAATATGGATATCGATAATCAATAATTATTATAAATGTTTTGTTATTTTGTTTGTTATGTCAGATTTTATTTAACTGCAAAACTTGCTGCATATTTTTATGGTAACAATCATATTTATTATTTAACTACATAAACACAGAACTACTTAAGATTGTAAACATTATTTTTTATTACAAGATATTTATTTTATATAAATTATGTGATCGGTTCAATATTTTCATGGCATTATTTAAGATGATTGAACGGTTTATTTTTTTACTAATAAAATGTAGCTGTTCAAAACAGTATGCTTGCAGTTTATGTGTTTTATATAAATGTTATATTTAATGTGTAATAGCTTTTCTTTAAAAAGTGAGGGTCACACATGGTTTAAATAAGTATAGCAATAGCACAATAGAATTATAATTATGTACAGGTAAGAGTATTTTCAATTACCAACTATGTTAAAGTGAAAATGTATTTTTAAGTCTAATGATTGTACATACAGGTAAGTTGTCACTGATTATAATACGTGTAGGTAAGTATTAACGGATGGTAATAAATTCAGGTAAGTAATTCCGGTGAACTGCAACGGATATATCAAAAAGTATACTTTGTTACAACATGTACAGAGTTTTATCAAAGTAATTTCAATCACTTTGGAATTACTTTTTTATAACAATAAAATTATCCTAATAAGCAATTTAGCATGTGTTTCACACCTTTAACAGAACAATGTGATTAATACGTTTTCTCATCACCTTTTACAATTTGTGTATCATAAATAATATATCCACTCTTTCAATGCCACTTATCTAGTACCTCCCTAATTGAACAAAATATTGAGAGACAAGGCCATCTTTTTCGTGGACGTTCTCATTTTCTTGACATGATTTCTTTACATAGCTGGATTTTGATAGCCGGGAAACTATTCCAAACGATGTAATTTTTTTTAATAACTTTTATAATGGATCTGTTAATATAAAACAGTTTTTCTTTGATATCTGCTCAAATACTTAAATATCCTTATAATATGATCTCTAAAGAGAGGAGAGAGATGTTTCTATTCAATCTTGAGAGACAATGAAACTATCTGATATTTATATTGCACGGGTGTCCTCGTCAATAAAAGGTGACTGTGTGGAGCATCTATTGCGAAATAACACCCTCGATCTCACCCCTCAACAAACAGTATTGCAGTGGCAAGGAAAAGTTCAGGATGATTGTCACTCATTGCATATAAACCAAGTTCAACGTTGTTTACTATTTTAAAAACAGGTTCATGATAAAAATACTAACATTCTAGTAAAACTGGGAATATATTAAAAATAGAATAAAATAAAATTGTTGAATGAAAACAATTTTGAATTTAAAAATAAAAGTAACTTGTCGAATGAAATGAAATCCTTTTGAATTGAAAGCTATGTTTAATTTTAGAAAAGTTTTCGATGGTTAGCCTATCTGTATAAGTCATGAGACAAAGAATAGAGTTTTAAATGGGTAGTCAATCTGTATAAGTTTTGAACTGTAAACGTTTGCAGATGAAGAATAAAGTTTTGGTGGGTAGCTAATCCATACAAGTCTTGAACTTGTAGACAAAGAGTAAAATTCCTTCTCATATAGGCACGTAAAATTATGTAAAATTCTAAAATATCCAGTATTTGTTATGGAATGATTCTGGTTTCTTATTGGTTGTAACCAGAGCATGATTCCATTTGACTGGTCAGTTCCACTATAAATAGAACCTTCCAATTTTCTTTTATCATACCCTTTCATATTATCAAAAATATTGAAACATCTTGGAAAATGAAAGAAAATGATTGATAAGGATATGAGGTTTGAAGAAAATAAGGAAAATCCTTAAGCGTAACAGATAAAAATTCAAATTATTTATCCTCGTTGAAATCTCTGAATTTCAGGCATAATTTGTTGAGTTTTGAAGACTTTTTTTTTTTTTCGGTATTTCGTTAATGGATTTTGGATCCTACTATCATACATAATAAAATTTAAAGATATACAGCAGATACTATTAGTTTCTAATACTTTGTAGATTAAGTTGTGTTATATTTCTTTGTCAAAAATGATATTTAAACTATAACGTATTGAATTGGCAATAATATAAGTAAAATAAACAATATATAATTTCATTATTTGCTCTGGACGTACATCAGATAAACAACATTTTTGCCTTCTGATACATGTAAGGTGGTAGAAGCCTAACAGTGTATGATCTCGCTTCTCTGTTACATAATTCCTGCTATAGTGCAACTTCCGGTACAGCTCAACATAATCTCTTCCATTTTCTTATTTAGAATTTTCCGTTTTTCACATTATTTTCATACAGTTTAACATCATTTAAACCAATGATTAGTTCCAAATTACAAAAATAACAATGAATATGTTTAAGATGGTTTTATTCAATCTGGATTTTAATTTTTTTGATGAAGCGACCAAACTTGTTATAAAAATAATAAATACATAAAAAATAATGACTCTTAATATTGTTCCATGTATAAAATACGAAGAGTTTTAATAAAAAAAATGTGATCAACGCCATTTTCAAAAGATTTATATTATAACTACAAAAAATGCTGCACGTTATCATGCTGACAGACTCCAAATTTTTTATTTAAAGTAATGTCGAATGAGGCTTGTTTTTAATTGGAATAAGATTTTACAGTCAAATTTTTAATTTTTAATATTCGACTTGTAAAGTTTAATTGTTCAATTTGAAAACATTGGATTTATCGCATTTTGCATTCGAACTCTTCAGTTACGTGAAGTTACATTTTCTCTTATTCAGATAATATTTAGTTGGTAAGACTACAAGCTCAGAATATGTTCAATGGTGTTTTCTTTTTTATGATATTGTATTTTAGATGTACTTTGCTTTTGAACTGAGATTTGTAGTTGATAGATGAAAAAGTGTGACGAGATAAGACAAGAAACCAAGATTCAGATATGCTCAGAAAAATAATCCTCAACTCTTTTACTTGTGTTATTTCCAGCTATTGTTCTGCTTGTTTTGTTTAAATTCCTTTTTACTTCATATATTTCTTACTGATTATATTTCTTCTTTTTTTAATATCGTGATACATATGTATTTTTAATATCGTGATACATATGTATTTTTAATATCGTGATACATATGTATTTTTTAATATCATGATGCATATTTATCTCCGAGATTATCTACTCATTTTACTTCCATTACTATGAAACCAACGTGGCTGGTTCTCTCCAAAATAGAAAATAAGTAATTTTTATCCTGATGATTTGAAAATTATTTTAAACACATCAGAATTGGCCTCAAATCGTTTAAGAAAATACATTCCAATACTTTATTTATTTAGAGTTAGACCTGAGTATACATTTCTCTTGTTATGGCTCGTTTTGAATGCTATGCTCTTCGATTTTTCAGCTATCTCTTACATTTGGTAACGTTTTGAATATTCAAAACTGAAACTCATTAAATCTATAAGGTATATCGTTAACTGTCCATCTTTATATATGTATTGTACCTGCTGTGAAGTTAATCAAATATCTCTATTATAAAGTAGTTCTATAACAATCTACTGATCAGTTGCCCCATGGGACGATATCACAATGGATGTTTACGTGTTGAAGGTATTGTTTTATATTTGTCTCTATGATAGTCTCGGCAACTTTGTTTCAGTGCACATGTATATGGACTTTGTCACTATTTTGGATTTCATATTTTTAACTAACATCTGCATTGGGATAAAAATGATTATTATTATTAATACGTTTTTGCAGTAGTAATTTATTAAATCAATGGAAGCTGCTTTCTATGTTCCAAGAAACTTTTTTTTACAGTGAAGTCATCGCTTATCAAGACCCAGAATCCACTTGAGGATAGAGTTCATGAGTGAACATTGTGATAAATGGAAATAGGGTAGAAATTGGTTATTTACAAGGACAGCTTGACAAGATTTTGTTTACGCTGGATTTTAAAATGAATGTGTTATAGTCAGCTAGGAAGCACTCCTGTGGTATTGTGTTCCATAGACGAGCTTTGCTTAGGGAATTTTTGTTTAGTTTTAGGTACAGATAGAGAGTAAAGGAAATTGTTGGCACTGGTTGTGGCAAGGCAAGTGTTTAGCATGAATGTTTTACAGATGAGACCATAAATTGAAGCTCAGCCGTGCACCTGCCATGAAATAACTTTAATTATCATTTACTTATTCGGGTAAGTGGGGAGGCTTGCATGCCCATCTATGTTTGCTTCATTCCTTGTCAGCTGCTTAACAAATTTTTGAATCCTAATCACATAATCTACTCGGCTAATCATGGTTTGCCATTTCTCAGACCTCCCATACCCTCTTACATGAGTGCTTTCAATCTATTCATATATAAACACAGTTGTTGCCTATTGGGCCGGAATGAAAGATAATTGAAATCAAATTCATAAATATAAATTGTCATTATTTTCTTACAATTTGTTGATGCTCATGGCTTAAAGCGGCTGCAAGAACAGTGTATTTCTATGCAGACCATTAATATTCATGGTGCACTGAAAATATTGCATTTTCTTTTCCACTGACTGTGCAGTGTGGTTATAAGTTGATTTTCATTTCATTAGAATTACTTCGATTTTACAAGGATTAAAAGCAACAACTATTCCTTATTGAATTTATGTTTTGTTACTCAGGAATTCAATTATTGTTTTTGACTTTGAATTATTTAGAAAATGATAATTTTTAAAAATGTAGAAAATGATTAATCAATTTAGAAAATGATAATTGATAAATTTACAAAATAATCTCTACTTATAAAAAGCACTTTGTGTGTGTGTGTGTGTGTGTGTGTGTGTGTGTGTGTGTGTGTGTGTGTGCGTTCCCTAGGGACTCCGAAATAGTTGAGCTGATTTTTTCCAAATTTTACACAAATGTTTTTTTTGTCTGGGAGAGTTCTTAAATAGGTTTTGTGTCAGAATGCTTCCAATAAGTATCGAAAATCAATAAAAAAATCTAATCAAAGAAGGAACAGTTCGATTTTGAATAATTGTTAGCATCCTTATACAGCTTAACATCATTAGTGTATTTAAGAAGTTTTATCACTGCATAAGCAGAAGAGCCCGACGTATAAAATCAACAGTGTGTACTTTGATAAGGGTGTGTTTGAGATGAATGTTTCCGTTTAGAGCACAATTGAACCATAATACTTGATTTTTGCATTTTGAACTTCAAATCATTATATAAAAATCAACAGCAGGCTCTCTTTAGTGCAATGTAAATTACAATGTATTGTGAACTAAATCACTGCAGAGAAGCATGTGAAGTTTCCTCCTGGTACACTGCGATGAATTCATGACGAGAGCAGACAGTCTATTGATTTGGTTGAAATCTGGGCGATTTCATCGATTTGGATAACAATTAAAGTATTAAAAGTGTGAAAACCCGTTGAGCTTCATTAAATCCCGGGCAACACCGGTTCTCCTTACTAGTAAATAATAAACTTAGATAGTTTATAGTTTAATTCTGAACATTTTTCTGAGTCGTAATTTTCCCCAAAAAAGTGGAATTTTGATGGAATTTAAGTTTAAACTGAAATAACACCTATAATAATAAGACGTCTTTACTTAATTGTTCTTCAAATGCAAAAAATACAGAAGCTATGATTCATAAGATACTCTTCCATCCTACTCCGCAATTTATTTATTCGTGTGGTTTCAGTTGTCCCCCTTTGCAAATTGGCTAGTTGGAGAAATGGAAAACTAGATGGCTCTGGTTGACATTCAATTTGCATAAGTGGAGAAATGGGCAGCATATAAACGGTACTTTTTTTTAAGCAGGGGTGAAGAGCGCAGAGAGTGAAACGACGGTTGGAAGAAGTGACGGTGAATTCTTTTTGTGACAGTGAATTATTTTTGGACGTTCAAGAACTCAACCTTTTGGAAGGAACAGCTGTGTCTTATATATTTTTTTAAAATTTCTTTTTATTCTACTGCACTACAAGCTATTTCGGCGGGAACTATGGAAGCAAAGAGGATCAGCAGTGAAATGCTTAAGACGTTCTCTGGAGAGGGAGATGTTATAACCTGGCTGACCAAGGTTAAACTTGTCGCTAAGTTGCGGGACATCGCGGATGTAGCCAGCTTGATACTGCTGTATCTTGATGGTGATGCTCTGGCCCTATATCTGGAGATGCGGGAGGAGGATCGACTGTCTGTTGATGCCATTGAGGAAAAGTTGAAGGAAGCATTTACCGAAGGACCGTTTGTGGCATATGGCAAACTAAGCCGTATGGTGTGGACCGGAGAGCCTGTCGATGTTTACGCCAACAATATCAGGAGGTTGACGGGACTAGCAGGATTCAATGGAGGAGGCTGTCGACAGATGGTTAAGATGGCCTTTATCAATGGCTTTCCAGACCATATTTCTATAGCTCTGCAGCAACTGCCCGGTGTAAATACTATGGAGGTGGCGGAGTTGATTACACAGGCTAGGGTGCTGGCCAGGAAAAAAGAGAGTGAGCAGGGAATCGTAGCTGTCACTCAACGAAGCAAACTGCAGCAGGAAATTGTGAAGGACGAAAAGCAGAGAGGACTGTGGCAGAGACCCAGGTTCTCTGGCAGATGCTACCGATGCCAAGGCTCCCATATGGCGAGGGAGTGCAGGGAGCCAAAGCCAGAAGTCACGTGTTACCGCTGTGGGGAAGTCGGCCACATCAGCAGATTCTGTCCCCAGGGAAACAGACAGGGGGAAGCCACTGCGCCGGTGGCTACCCCACTTATTCGATGAAGGCACTTCAGGGTATGTCACCACAAGTAGAGGTGACCCTAAATGGACGAAGTGCAAAAGACCTTGTCGACACGGGCTGAACTTCAACAATTGTCACCAAAGACATGTTTGACACATGCAATGGAACCAGCAGCATTACGGCAGTTGACGGCAGAGAGGTGAAGTGCAATGGCACAAGTATCGTTCGGTTGATGGTACGTGGGATGTCACTAACAATCCAGGCGATTGTTATTAACAAAATTGTCACGGGTGTCGATGTGTTGCTAGGGATGGACGCAATTGCTTGAGTAGGGGGCGTTATGGTATATAGGAACTCCGTGAGATTTGGAGGACATCAAGGGGCTACAGGTGTGCAATTCGAAAAAGGTGTCACAGGAACGGCCGGGTCAGACAAAAGTTGCACGATAGAGGACCAAGATTTCTCTGCACACTTTGATGGTGAGAAATGGACAGTCAAGTGGGCATGGAAGGGAGAACCTCCCATACTGAACAACAGAGTGGAATGCTGCGAGCATATGATGCGAGGAGGCACAAGAGTTGAATTTGAGAAGGAGGTGGACCGATGGATCTCAGAGGGGATTTTAAGACCATGGACGGAGAAGGTGGAAGGTGTGCTGCCGTTAATGGCGGTTGTTCAGTCCACAAAACAAAAAGTTCGGCCAGTACTGGACTTCAGGGAGCTGAACGTACACGTTGCGTGTCACACGGGAAGTGATGTGATGGACGTGTGCGGAGAGACCATGCGAGAGTGGAGGCAGATTCAGAAGGCTGCGACGATTGTGGATTTAAAATCTGCATACCTACAGATCCACATTTCACAGGAATTCTGGAAATACCAGCTGGTCAGATACAAGGGCCGAACATACTGCCTGACTTGGTTGGGTTTTGGCCTGAATTCTGCACCAAAAATCATGGCAGCGATCCTCAAAACGGTGCTAAGCAAGGAGGACGCAGTCAGAAGAGCCACCAGTTCCTACATTGATGATATTTTGGTAGATGAGACGGTAACAACTGCGGAGGACATAGTAAAACACCTCAACATCTTTGGGCTAATTGCAAAACGCCCGGAATCGTTGGAGGGAGAAGCTGTGTTAGGGCTCCAACTAAGAAAGGACCAGATAAGACGGTTAGTGTTCCGGAGGGGAAATGAGATCCCGGAGGTGTCGGAAAAATTGAGCAGGCGAGAACTCTTCTCAATATGCGGAAGACTGGTGGGCCATTACCCTATTGCAGGATGGCTACGGACTGCATGTAGTTATATCAAAAGGCTAGCTAGTGGAACGAAGTGGGAGGATGGAGTTGATAAAGAGACTGTGGACATTATGAGAGAGATTATTGAAGAGGTGAAGAGGGAGGATCCAGTGAGAGGTGTTTGGCATGTACCCAACAGTGCAGAAGGTGTTATGTGGTGTGATGCAAGCTGTATAGCAGTGGGGGTCACCTTGAAGATAGGTGGTGTTACTGCAGAAGATGCTGCTTGGTTGCGGAAGAAGGACGACGTGGCTCACATAAATGTGGCGGAACTGGATGCGGTTATGAAGGGTATCAACTTAGCCTTGAAATGGGGGCTACAGAATGTTGAGGTGAGGACCGACTCAGCCACTGTTTTCTCTTGGATCCAGTCCGAAGCTACAGGAGAAAGGAGGGTGAAGACGAAAGGCGCTGCCGAGATGCTAGTAAAGCGTCGATTGATGATTTTAAGGGAGCTGATTAGGGAATTTGATCTTCAACTTAGGGTCACTATCGTTCCTTCAGCAAAGAACAGAGCAGATGTGATGACGAGGGTGCGGAAGACCTGTCTAAAGGCGCCGAATGAGGCGGCTTTTGCAATATGTTGTTTGAATGAAGACACTCTGAAGGATTTGCATGACATGCACCATTTTGGAGTGGATAGAACCTTGTTCTTGGCCAGGAAAGTGGACCTCAGAATCACGAAGGAGGCCGTTAGGACAGTGGTTGAGAGATGCAGCCGGTGTCAATCAATCGACCCTGCGCCAAGTAGACACGAAGCTGGTAAGGTTCAGGTGGCAGAGAACTGGAGCAGGTTGGCGATAGACGTAACGCACTATCGACAGAGGCCGTATCTGTCAATGGTCGACTGTGGACCAGGAAGAGTAGCCATTTGGAGGGAGATCAAGGCGGAAAATGCAGGTGAAATTGCAAAGGTCTTGGAAGAGGTGTTTTTGGAGAGGGGTCCAGTGACGGAAGTGCTAATGAACAATGGAACTGCCTTTCGCTCAGCTGCCATGGAGAATGTGTTGGATAAGTGGGGAGTGCGGCGCTATTTCAAGGCTGCATATAGACCAGGCGAAAACAGAATTGTGGAGTGGCATCACAGGACCATTAAGGCTATAGCTGAAAGGGGCCAGATTTCGCCGCCAAAAGCTGTCTTCTGGTATAATATGGCTCCAAAGTCAGGGCAAAAATTGGAGTCAGTGCCGCAGAGGGCAGTCTTCAAGTACGAGTGGTGGCATCCCTGAACTACACAGGTACCCGCGGAGGAAGGCGAGAAGCGAGCGACTGTGCGAGTGGGAGAGGAAGTGTGGATCAAACCGTTGATGCTCACTGTATCACACGCTGGGGGAGGGGCATTGTGACAAGTGTCCAGTCCCCGAACAATGTATCTATCGACGGCATCCCACGACACATCCTTGATGTGCAGCCAGTAGTGGTGTCATCAGAGGAAGACAGCGACGTCGAGCCAAGTAGCGACGTTCACGAAGAGGCTCCGCGGAGATCGCAGCGAGAGAGACGGTCGCCATGTTGGTCGAGCGACTACATGATGGGTTGACATGTGATGATCGTGTAGATCAAGGGGGTGTGTAGTTTGAGTTGTCCCCCTTTGCAAATTGGCTGTTTGGAGAAATGGAAAACTAGATGGCTCTGGTTGACAGTCAATTTGCATAAGTGGAGAAATGGGCAGCATATAAACGGTACTTTTTTTTAAGCAGGGGTGGAGAGCACAGAGAGTGAAACGACGGTTGGAAGAAGTGACGGTGAATTCTTTTTGTGACGGTGAATTATTTTTGGACGTTGAAGAGCTCAACCTTTTGGAAGGAACAGCTGTGTCTTATATATATATTTTTAAATTTCTTTTTTTTCTACTGCACTACAATTCGGCATAAAATAAGAAGTAAAGAAAAGAATACAAAAATACGAGTAACATAACACGTTATCTATGTACTACAGCTTGTGGAAATTGTGTACTCCTCACCAACTACAAAAATACACACTTATCAGAAACATTCATATGCACATACTCATAGATATATACGTATATTCAGTTATATACTTTCTGAAAAAATGTCCACCCGAAGCAAACGCAACTGTGAATCAGGATAAGTAAACCACCCACTGTATGAATAATACATTATATAAACATTTAAACAGCCTTATATACATAAACACAGTGACGTTTTTTTCTTTTAGTGTTGCTATATTTTAAACTGTAAAACTAAAATCTCTACGGTTTTTTCCTGACAATGTTTTCATTAAAGGAACAAAAATAAAAATAAAGACAACTCTAAATGCAATTGAAACCATACATTCTAAGGCCCTCAACAGGCTTTGGCCTAATTCATTCAGAGGATTCCAGGTTTAAATAGCACCAACTTTTATTAAACACGGTACAGTACTGTTTTAATAATGGTGTGTTTGGCTGAAAATAATTCTTAATCAAAACAAAGTGATTTTTTTCTTTGTTTATTCTTGTTTCTATAAACAGAGCCAACGAATCGCATCAACATTTATTATTCAGGGAATCAAACCAAACGTTTAGAAAAATAATGAAATCTTGTCAATCAGTTCTGAATATAAACAGAAAACATCGCCATTGTGGTATTTCCTGGAACTTTGAATAAACAGAAAAAAAAACTATTTCTTCAATAAATAATCATAAGTATTCTGTTTGTTTATTAAAATATCAATATAATACCGACATAGACAACATAGAATTGATCTACACCGGAAAAAGTAAATCAACTTGAAAGAAATCAAAGAAAGAAAGTTTTGTTTAAGTTGTATTGTATTCAAGTGATTTCAAAACCAGAAAAGACAATATTAATATTTGCAATAGAAGGACAACTAATTTGAACATGTGGCCATTTAATCAGAGTGGTTAGCTAAGAAATTGATATTCCAAATTAAAGGAATCCTCACTGATCGACTTAACAACAGCTGACATATATGAAAGAGGTAGGTGAATATGGCTAAAAATAGATTGACAAAATGATTGACTGATTGGCGTATAGAAATTCTTGGACGGAGCTATCAACGATTTGCTTTTATGAATTTCATTCAATCTACATGTTTAATGAATGAAAATATTATTTCAAACTTAAATGTTACTTTGTGTTTCGGAAGTTTTGAGATAAGAATTTGTAATTTTTTAATTCTATGGATAAAAAAGAATATGATTAAAAAAATGTGCAACATAATAAAAGCAATGCAGTGCAAGACTTATATCAAAGCGCAAATTATTTTAGCAAGATTTGGCTGGAGCTTACTGGTGAAATAGGTAGGAAATGATAATTGGAGGTTTTACTGTATCTACATGGAGCAGTTTGAACTGTTTAAGAACCCAAACGGACACAATGTTTATATATCTCCAACCTCGTTTACACATCCTGGGAGGTTAAATGGGGTTAAGGAACGGAAGCGTTGTGTATTATGAAATAGAATAGGATTTTTTATCTATCTTTAATCATTCTGCTCTAAGCCTTTCATTCCACAATATATTTCCATCCGGACAACGCCGTTTAAATATATCTAACTTTTTAATTTATTTTGATTGATTAAACTTAAGCACTAACTGGAACAAAACTTTAAAAAATATGTATGCTATGAGTCTTTATTCATCGATACAGACTTTTTCAATGCAGATAAAATTTATGAATATTATTCTGCAAAAGAATCCAAATGCTGTTACTATGAATAAATGTAATACATCATATTAAAAATTAATATATTTGTTGATAAAAGATACAGAGAATGAAAATGGAATATTTAATCAGTTAATGAACATTTCTATGAAGTTGAAAGAAATTCAAATATACTGCAAAACCATACAAATGCTATGCATTTACATGATGCGTCATATATGTGCAGATATATTAAGTTCAAGCATATTGTTAACATAAACTAACCTCCAATATTATTTCAGAATTGCTCAATATGTGAGTAGAGCTTATAAATAAAATTATATAAACACTGTAAAGAGTCTACACAGATTGATCAATGTTTCGACACTTCCATGTCGTGATCAGGACTAACAATCTGATTTGGTGTCCTGACAACGACATGAAAATGTGAAAATGTTGATCGATCTGCACAGACTCTTTACAATGTTTATATGATTTTATATATACTGATAGCTGTGGTTATAAACCTTTTGACATGAATTATATACAATGTTCAATGGATTTTCATTCTATTTTATGGCACTCAAAAGAATTACACGTTTTTAATAATTTAAAGCAAAACACAATTCTTTTAACTAATATATATATGGAATGGTAGACGTGGGTTAGATGTACTGCTCTACATAGAATTTCCTCTGTTAGCTCGATGTAGATTCAGAGCAAATAAATATAGTTCACTTATGCTAAACATATCAGAAACAGGAAACCAAACAAGAGAAAAAGAAAAAAAATACTTTGATGCCAACTAGCCAACATCAATATCAGAGGTAACGTTTTAAAACAAAGATTTTGACACAAACAATCCACTAAACAAAATATTTAAGAGAAAAAAGATAAGCCACTTATCCACAAAGATCAATACAAAAGTACTAAACAAAATAGAAAGAAATGAAAACTTTAACAACACTGAAAAAACAACAAAATACACATCGATATATCCACAGACAGCAGAAGACGCTGAACATACTTTCTATAATTTTGTACTATAATTCAATCGGCATTGTCGAAGCATTTCTAGTCACTGAGAAAAAATAAACCTTACACTAATGATCTCTTAGTTGATTTTATGCAGATATAACATACCCAGAAAGTTCAAACAAAAATGTAATCTATGCTTGGAAGAAAAAATTACGAACATAATACACTTAATCAAAGTAACAAATTAATCTCTTGATGTCGACACAGTCAAAAATTTAAGATAACCAACTAATGATAAGTATACCTAAGTGTCCCTTATCTTTTTAGTACTATGAATAACAGAAAATGAAAATTCAATCGAGGTCAACTTGCTAAACTAGAGGTTCGGATTCCTAGATCAGAGAAATTGATAGAAATGTATATGACATCATATGGATCAAAGAAAGAATAATAGGGGAAGACAATTCTTTGAAAACCTGCCACATGTGAACATGTTAAATTGAAATGCTCTGACAAGGTATTACTAAACAATGATGATCAGTCTTTCTCTCCTCCTAGTGACATGAAACGAAGATCGTCGAATAAACTCTCTTTGTCTTCCAACAGTTTTCTGTTTACTTAGGTTTTATTAGGATAAAATTGAGGAGCCTTTATTTAAGGACGATGGGCCCTCAGTTATAAAGGATCAAGAACTAAGGTGTATACAAGGAGAGACGGGTAAGAAGCTATGAATAATGATGAACTTTTGTTTTTTAATAACGACAGCAATTTGGTTTTCTACATGTATGGCACGAAGTTGAAATGCAACACGATTTGTAAACAAAGAAAAAAAAACTAAACTGAAACGTGAAATCAACAGAACACTTTGATCCCAGGTCAAAAAGTTTGGAATCCACCAAAACTCAGTTTAATGAAGAATATGTAGTTTCAATTTATTTAATTACTAGCAGGCCGCCCGGCATTGGCCGGTCGTCAAATACATATAGACATTATAAGTAATACAAAAACTGAAACATGTGCATGTAAGTATTATGTTTTTTTCTAAACCGTTCACTTCTTGTAAGTAAAAAAAAAAAAGAAAAGAAATAATATTCGTTCTGAGATCACAACCAAAATCTAGAATAGCATGACACGATCTTTAGAAGGTGTTTGAAAACTACTTGTTATTAACATAAGTAATCTGTAATATGAACTATTAATGCATGCACGTTAGTGGAACAGTTAGCAAACAGATAAAAATCCAATCACTCCCACGCACCAATTTTTAAATTTTAACCCCATAGCAGCCCTTTTTTCCGGATGAAAACCGATTAAAAAGTTTTCCACATACCTGAATACTCTATGTACCAAATTTCAAGTTTGTTTATAAAAAATATGTTCAGTATATAGTTTGAGAAGTGTCCCCCCTCTCTCTCTCTCTCTCTCTCTCTCTCTCTCTCTCTCACACACACATTTTTTCACTTTTATAGATATATAGATTTGTTTTAAATGATTTTTATTTCACGAAATAACTCATTAAAAAGCTGACTTTTTTCTAAGAAACCAAAATGCATTTTAGTTGAATTAATTTAATTAGTAAAATAGTGTAATTTAGTTATTTACGCTAAATATTATTTTTATTTCATGAAATAATGCTTTAAAATAGGTGACATATTTTTAAGAAACCGAGAAGCTTTCTTAAAAAATCATGTCACCTATGCTATACACTGTTGCAATATTTTGGACGTGTAATGGGGTATAATCCCACACAGTCGGACGGTTCTATTTATAAACGATGCTGCTAGGAACTGAAGAATCGAATTAATTCACGTTCTGCTACCAACCAATCAGAAACCAGAATTGCTCTATAAATATTAAACCTTTTCTGGAGCAATTTCACATGTTTTTTCCGTCTCGACACGGTAAGAATATTTTGCTCTGTGGAACTGTCTACTGCAAACAAGTCACCTCTCAGGACTTGTGTGTAACAACGAACCATTGGAAACTGTTCTGTCTACTGCAAACCAGTCACCTCTCAAGACTTGTTTAGAACAACGAACCATCTGAAACGTTTCTGAAACTAAACATGGCTTACACTTCTAATTTAAACAAGTAAATCGTTTAATATATCTCATAAGTGTAAATAATTCTTCATGTAAAATCTATCATACATAAATAAAAGTAGAAAATATTTTTATGTATGTTATCAGTTAAAACTCTTAAGCTTATTAACGAAAAATGGCTCCATGTTAATAAGCTTTCAAGCCAGAATAATTATTAGGTGAAAGAAACTCTAACGAAATACATTTTTATGGAAAAATGATATGGTTCAAGAGAAAAAAAGAAAAATTGGTTAGTCAAAATCAACTACTGATTTATCAAATTGGTATAAATGATAAACACCAAAAATCAGACAAGAGACTTTTATATATTATGTAACATTGTTAGGAAGTTTAGTGGAAGAATACTTCTCTAAGAAGGATCACACTCCTACTTGTAGTTTACCTTTTTGATAAAGATGCTTTCCTTCTTTTTACCAATACGCCTTTGATAGATACTGTTGTATTGCTAGCATCAAATATCTGACACATTTCTCAAACAGTTGTTTTTTACCCACTTATACTGTCGACTCTTCGAAATCCAATAGCAATTTGATGGCCTTAAGCTCATTGATCTTCAAAACTTGTATCTCAACTAGAAAACTTTTAAATCAATGACACGTTTTCATGTTTGGAATTTCCCTTTTAACCAATACTTGATTAATATTGCAAATAGTTGCAGCAATATTACAACTTTTTACTTATTTTTAAAATTATGATTAAAAGTTAATTGCTTTAGAAACTCATAAATAAGTGGAAAGAAACGATCGCATTTTAATGATTGAGAATTAGTTATATATACGCACATTATTTGGAAACAAATATTCATACTCTTCAAAAATTGTATTTTTATGTTTGTAAAAGCCGAAACAAAGACAAATTTAGATATATTTTATTTATAAAGATACATATTATCTGAAAATAATAATAAACTTAACTAATAATTTTTATATTATAAATTAGTACATTTATTCATTTTTACCTTGTTAAAAAGGGTATTCATACAATTCAATTTTAACGTGAAACAATGCTTATTGTCTAAATATTTATGGTTAGTATATTCTAAAATGTTCCAGTAATGTTATCAGTAACTATAGTTAGCTATAAAATTCATTTTCAAAACATTCTACAATTCCTAGTTTTATGAGAAGGTTCTAATTATGCTAAAAGTACAGAAATGTCTATTCCACTAAAACAACTCATTATTTCTTTGGGAAGATAGAAACAGTTGCAGAATAATTTCTAAAACCGGAATATTCTTTTTACTACAATTAGTTCATTTTAATGTTTAAAACTCGTAGCAGCGTTAAAAATCAAAGATGAACAGGTACTCCAAGAAAATATTTTTCTAAGATCAACAAGGATATTAGATTGACAGATTCAGCAAAATCCGAAGGTTACCCAAGAAAAGCTACAGGCACATCTGAGTGCATCAGACATTAAAGTACCCAAGCATACAATAAATAATGAAGTACACAGGAAGAGTCTGAAATGACACACCCGAAGGAAGACTCTACTCCTCTTGAAACGACACAGAGATGCTAGGCTAAAATTCGTTAGAGATCATAAGAATGAATAATATTTGTATTGGAAAAAGGTACTATGGACATGAGAAATTAAAGTAGTTTGAGCATAATTACCGAAATCATCTGTAGAAAAAAAGAGGGCAAAGCATACTTACCAGAGAACATGGTGCCTACTGTAAAGTTTGGTGGTGGCAATATCATAATCTGGGGCTGTTTTTCGGCAAAAGAAGTTGGTAAAATGTCAATAATAGACGGTAAGATGAATTCTGAAATATACCAGGAAATACTGCAAGAAATTATAATGGCTTCTGTTGAGAAACTTGGGCTCCTGATTAGATTTTCTAACAGGATAATGATCCAAAGTATACTGCTTAATCTACTAAGAAATGCTTTGCTAAAAATAATGTTGACGACTTGCAATGGTCTAGTCAGTCTCCTGGTTTGAATCCTATTGAAAATTTATGGCTATATATGAAAATTCAAATTGGAAAAGAGTATCAACATATATCAAGACTTTGAACACATTATATCAAGAGGAATGGGACAAAATACCTCTGAATATGTTCAAATCATTTGTAGAAACATACAAAAATAAATAAACTCAATAATGGATATTCCGCAAAGTATTGAGATAATATGCTTTTTTTAGTTTGTACAAACAATTTTCTTACCAAGTAAAATGAAGAAAAATGTATTAATTTCTGCCATTATTATAAGAATTTTGTTTTCTTATAATAGTATGCATTTTTATAAATAAAATATATCTAAATTCGTCTTTGTTTAGGCTTTTACATACATAAAAATATTTTTCAAGTGTATGAATATGTTTCCCTTCTTTATATATATATACATATATATATATATATATATATATATATATATATATAATGCATTAAGCTATTTTGGTTTCTTATGCTATTGTTTACGCGAGTTATATTAAATAAACGAGTATTTATTCCATGGGACTGGATATAAACACAGAATATCACAAAGTGCAAAATGAGACTTATAAAGGTTTAAACCACTTAACAGACGCTGTATTGATAAACTTGACTAACGAGCCATGCATCCAGAGAAAACTGAAATCATACAAATAACTAATTCCAATTTTTTTCTATCCATATAGATCGTTAGACAAGTGGTTTCAAATGACACCAATGTTAGGTGGACCTTTTTCTGAGACACAGGTTCGAATCTTGCCTGAGTCTCATTTGACATTTCATGGTATTCTTTATTTATACAGAGTGGAATGATAAAGTGTCGCCCTAAAGAAAACCACACTGCAGCTTTTATTGAAAAAATCGATTTAGGTAACTTGATTATGTAGTAGAGCTGACATCTATTCAATGTAGTCACCTTCTGTCTCAATCAACGCCTCGATACGGGTTCAGAACTTGGAGCATGCCTTTTCCACAAGCGCCAGCGGGAGCTCAGCAAACACGCAGCAGATGGCAGTGATCAGGCTGACTTTGGTGTTGTGGGAGGTCATGTTGGTGACGTTCTTGACGTATGACCAAACAAAGTAATCCAGTAGATTCAGGTCGAGCGTAGAGAGGGGTACCAGTGAGAGAAGGTTACAAAGTCGTAGCATTCCTTCTGAAGCTAGGCCTGGGTTTCTTTGTACTTGTGGGCCAGCACCGAGTCCTGCTGCCACACTCAGGGTTTGCTACCGGCCACTTGAGTGCACCAGGAGATCACCACACTCTTCAGCACATCTAGGTACACTTTGGTGTTGACTTTACAGCCGACTTCAAAGATGTGAGTTGGCATGATGTGGCCCTCACTTTAAACCACACCAAATACCATAGCCTTGACTGGAAACTTTGTTTTCATCACCCTGGGCACGTCCCTGTTATTCGTGGCAATCCAGCGATGCATTTTGAGGGTGCTGGCAATGGTTCTATTGTCATAACTTGGATCAGTAGGGGTTAGGAGTTGTATAGTGGGACATCTCCAACTTCCCTCGTTGAACATTATGTCACTTTCAGACATGATAGAAGGCTTCTATCGCTCTTGGGATTTGTACATTACTGGCCAACTAGTAGATAGTATACAACAAAAAGAGAAAAACAGTTTTGATCAAATGTGTATTCTAGGGCGATAATTTTATCGTTCCACCCTCTATCTAACTCGTAAACTAAGTAATTGCTTGTTTGTAATATTACCCACGCAACCAACAGCATTAACAAATTAACAGCTTAATATATAACATACTGAATACCGTTGGAAATAACTTTCCAGTATTAAAACTTATATAAATACACAATAGAATATTTATTCCAGGCTGATCTAAGCAATAAATATAAATTAGTTTGAAATTTTAATTCCTTTTCTTTCTTTGAGAGTATGATACATTTTTAATAGTAAATTGTATTGTTAAGTTTTGAGACATTGTGTTGAATAAAGATGGCAGCGTAGTTCAGATCAGTAACCAAGATGGCGACCAAGAATCAAATGCAGTTCGTGGTGTAGTTAACGGTGAACTGATTGAATCCAAAATTCGACAATTTTTATGATAATTTTTAAACGTTTTCATTGGCTGTTTAGCACAGCCGTTGGTTATAAAAATGATTGGCGAATCCATTCGTCTCATACCCTCATCCGGAGTCAAAAACATTTTACACACCCCCTTTTTTGATATAATTGAAAAATCCTTTCAGATTCAATTTTGGTTTCACTTGAGAAAAGGAAAGAAAAATAAATAAATAAAAGTAAATGAACAAAGAAAAATAAACCAATAAAATAATTGTTTTTTTGTTTTTTTCTTCTGGTTTTGGAGGAATTTGTCTTTATTCTCATTGGTCAAAAAGAATTATTAATATATTGGTATAATGTGTGCAAAAAGAAGCCATTTTTTTGGATACATATAAAAATAAACACTTTTTAAATATATATAAACATACAAATAGAATACTTTCCAAATACATATAAACATATGCACACAAATTCACATCAAAGTAACTTATGTGCTCACCTTACTCAGTGGGTTGTCTAAAATACATATTCTATAATTCATGATGATCAGTTGAATAATTGAATATTTCCCCAACTATATATTATTGTGTGCACACTAATCTTTTTATAATTGTATTACGTAATATAACTCAACGTTTGATATAGAGCAATTCTTTAAAAAAATTATTTGTATCCAACTTCTTTGAAGTAGATACTGAAACAGAAAGATATATTTTCATAATATAGATATTTTATATGTCTATCTATACACACACACACACTTCATTTATTCACTTATGATAGTCTATATTCTTATACATAAGTATTTGCGTATATACTGACATACAATATCAAATTTTATTATTTTATCTTTAAAAGAATTGATTTCACACCAGAAAGATTGTTTTTTTTTAAGTATCAATCAATATCATATTTGTGCGCATATTGTTTCATGCTTGAAGATTCGTAAATATATATATTTATATTAACTTGCATGTTCATACGCACCAGTTCTTTTAAAAGAAAACGCATTTTTATCATATATTTTGCTATTGTTTAAGTAATGATAATCAACATCAAGGCTTGAATATTGCGATTGACAGATTCATGCTGTCAGACACAATAACTAGATATTGAGAAAAAAGCATAAAAAATAATATATCATTCACTTAAAATCTTATCAGCCATACTTAAACATGAAAAGAAATGCAAAAAATTGCAGTTCAAATATTGACAAAGAAAATATAAGATTCAAAATAAAAAAACATAACAGACACTTTCAATTTTATATCTATGTATGTTTTTTTTTATTTTTATATATGTTTCTTATTTTTTTTTTCATTCTGCATAACACTATTTCCGTGTTTGTTTTCTGCTTTTATTTCTGCTGGTGTTATTTTTTGTTGTAATCTATGGAGATAGTTTGCTTTGAATGATAAAAATGACATTTCATGGAGGGAAGACAAAAGATAAACATCACTTGAGAATTGTGCCGAGGTTCATCAGTTTTCTTTTCTACTTTTTATCTCACTTCGTTCTTACTTCTGTTTTGAAATCTTAACAATTATTTTCCTTTTCCTAAAGAATTTTTACTGTGTCTACGAATTAATCTTGATTTATGATCGTATCTTAAGGTTAGTAGACTATATCTAAATATTCCACAAGTAATAACTGTAAACCATGCCTCTCAAAAATGTTTTCAGTAACTATTTGATTTGAACTTGGAATATTTAGATTAGATATTTTAAAAACAAGGTAAGAGTCGATTGCCTACACTTGATTATTTATGATTTCATTTGATTTTGTTTCCTAATTTTGGCATATCAACTCTTTTAGGTTGTAGAGAACATTACAATGTTACTTGAGGTGAACATACGTGAGTATGATGTTGTTTGCTTTAATTACACTCGAAAAAGGTCATAGAGTATCGAGAATTCTTTACTACTGAACATTTCTTTACTCTTGATCTGAAATGGAACACATACATCAAATCCGTTGCCAAGGTCGCTGGGAAAATGGTGGGATCTTTCTATCGATCCAGTAGATATCTCACTGCTGATGCATTCTCTACCTATATAAGAGCCAGGTATGCCTAAGGATGGAGTACTGTTGCCACATCTGGGAACGAGCTGCTAGAAAGGACTTATCCTGCCTTGATAGAGTTCAAAATAGACTCAGTAGCCTAGTAGGGCATGCCATTTTCTCTACCCTGCAACCTCTTCTTCACAGAAGAGATGTTGCGAGTCTGTCTCTACTTCATCGTTACTTTCATGCAAGTGCTCGTCTGAACTCAAATCTATGGTCCCCCACCTCGCCAAACTTTCACGAGAAACACTCGTCTAGTTGAAATCACTATCAATAATTTTCCTCCACTCTTTATCTGTGCCTAAACCTAAACGTAGACAAAGTTTCTTTCTTAGAACTGCACGTCTGTGAAACTGTCTTCCGCTTGCCTGCTTTCTAGCTGACTACAATATAGTTATCTTCAAGTCCAACGCAAACAAGTTCTTGTAAAAAAAAAAAAAAAAAATTTCCAAAGAGCGTCCCACTGAATAAAGACTATCTTGTTTCTCCGGATATCTGTATTCTATCTTAAAGTAAATCAACTCCCAGACAACACCAGGATAATGCAACCAGTAGTTTTGAAAAGAGTGGATGTTTAACTAATTGACGTTCCATAATCTTTTCAGAAAACATGCTAAGGGGACAGAAAATAAAACCAAAGAGACTCTATAGAGTAGATAGGTATATGAAAAGTGTTGAAGTGGAGAAGACTTTCCAAAAAGTAAATAATATGAATTCGCAAAAAGATTAGAAGCATATTCATCTAACATAATACATAATTTATATGGAATTATTTAAAAAAAAAATGAGTTGCACAAAAATTTAGATTAATAAATTCGACACTTGCATTTCTCTACTTACTTTTGCAACAGAAACAAAACTGGATAATATCTCCCATGTTTATTAGAAATAGATTTATTGTAAAAATCCTAAACGGCATGGTGGCTTTATCCCAGACCGTCTCAATTACTTAAATCGTTACAGAATTCACTGGAATAAGAATTTTCCTTTTGGTTATTAAAATATAAAAAAAATAAAGATTTGTTAAATATTATTATTTTATGGATTACTGGAATCTGCTACGAATGAATAAGAAAGTAAGATTATGCTGTCCTTGTGAGTTTGGCATACCATGTTCGAGTTATGTCTGAGGTGTTTCACTTTCATTAACAACTTTCAAAAAAGCCCATCCTTGCACTGTAGAGGTCCCTGGGCACCAGAAAACCTTCTACTCAAATGGTTTCTTAGAATATTTGCCTATTTTTCTCTACTGTACCAACAAGCAGAAATTTAAATGTATGCAAACAAACATCTTGCTACCCAACTTAAGATGCCCCTTATAAATCTGGCTCATAATTCACAATATCTCTTTATGTCTCAGTGGAAATGTTGCTTGTTTAAGGTGAATAAAAGTTGTAGAAAAAAATATAAATCCATCTTTTTTGCATCAGCTGTGGGTGATATAGTAGGGTAGACTGGGCTCTAACATCGTGATAGTAAAATATTGTGCTGGAGATGGAAAACTCAAAAATTAACATCGCTTACTCTTATTTCTGCAAACAATTGTGAATAATTTACATATGAAATATATTATAACATCTTCCAAATAAATGTTTATCTCAATAATTTTTTTATTATTTTACTATTTTAAAATTTTGTGGCTAATTTTATGTTGATGAACTTCAAAATATGTGCCCCATAGTTTTGATTACTCGATAAGCACACCCTGAGGTGTAAAATGTTGAAACAGCAATGATACACTAATGTTGGAATCCAAGTGTAACGAATTAGTATGTATTCCTTATCTGAGCATAGCATATGTGGTCCGGAGTGGTGCAATGTAAATTCTTAGCTATTTTATAGAATCCTGTGCACGTTTTATTTTTTGGTAAAATCCAAGATGCCCATTCCACATTTATTTTCATATCCTAAAGATTTATTTTCGTTTGTTTTTCTTCAGATTGTATGTTTTTGTGTCTTCGAAGAACAACATTCGCTTTCTAACCCCACCCCTATTTCTTTTGCTCCCACTTAAATGCCACTTACACTTAGCAATTTGTCTGCTTGTTTTCTCTTCTAAACAAACCGAAAGTCAGTGGATAGTTTACTTTTAGGATTGGGAGAGTCTTACTAACATGTCCTAGATCTTTTTAGTTTTCTTTATTTTTCTTGCCTTTTTGGATACTTTTTGGATATCTCTATTTTTATCTGTAAATATATTTTGTAAATAAAGTTAATTTTAAATTATTGGGGATATTTTAGTAAGGTAGTCCATGGAGTAAATGTGGTGTTTTAGTAACTGCTGAAGTAAAGGTAAGGAAGAAATGATGAAATAATGAAAATAGCAATGCTTAACATATTCGCAAGGTAAACAGAAAATGTCCACTGATCTCTTCTTCCCACCTTTTTAAATTTATGAAATATGCTTACTTTTTTTTTTTGTTGAAAGAAATCTTCAAAGAAGTATAGATTCTTATAAACTGAAGCAATTTTTATTTTTGTCCTAATCGAATGTACTCCTCATATGGGGGGCTCGATTTTCTATAGATTAAAAACCAACCCTGTGTTTAAGTGTCTTCTTGAGCATGCAAGCAAAAATGTAGGTGACAAACCGTTTACTATAAGAAAGCATCAACATGTTTAAATAAAGGTTGCCAATTACCAGGTCATGGATGATTTATTACAAAGGCACAGATAAAATTAAGACTTTTTTTATTGTCTACCATGATCTGCAACATATTATATTCTAAAAAAAAAAAAAAAAAAATAGACGATTTTGGACGCTATTCGAGTTTTGGTGACTGATGAGTTGCCAACAAATGGCCCGTTTGTGAACTGTTTGTCTTTACTTGAAAGTAAAGGTGAATGTGTTAAATAACACCGTCAACTGAATTAGGCCACTTCCTAAAAAAATCAGTTTTACTCCCTTTTTTTAGGAGATTACATGTGAATAACACAAAAGACTTAGCAAATAAAAAATCACAATTATTTTAGAATTTAGCATATCAAATATATATATATATATATATATATATATATATATATATATATATATATATATATAACATAAAATGATCGCTATTTCCCGGCAATTCTAGTTTTTAGAGCAGTTGTGTAATTTTTTTTTACCGTTCACACTAAGTTTAAGTGACAAGGTCGTAAAACTAGATATAATAACGTAAAATGCCCCCCCAAATGCTCAGAATTTATCTCCCATTGCATAAGGAAATATGGTTAGCTGCTCTAAACACAAGAATGACCCGAAAATGGATCATTTTATGGTAAATTTATATGCAAAATTTATTTCTCATGCTGAATTTAAAAATAATTGTCTGTTATTAGTATTTTTTGGCAAATTTTTAGAGTGTTCACACATAATCACCTCAAAACAGTAAACTCTTATTTTGATGGAGGGGGGTAGCTGTTGCTGTTAGTTTACGATTGTACTAAAGTAAGTTTCATTGAAACGAAAATGTTACATCACTGACTTGTTTGTGATACCGAAATAAAAGTCAGTTATATTTAAGACAAATTCTTGTTTTATTTAACTTTATTATGCATATAATTCTCCATTGCTACATGGAAATATTTATTGCATTAAACTGGTTTATGGTGCCTAAAAAGGTTGGATATGACTGTGTTAAAGAATTCACGAAACAATTTATCAAAACCAAACCAATTTTTTTCTTATGGAATACAAAGTTTGCTAATAAGGAATATGGTAACTTATTTGATAAGTTGTTGATTTTCTGTGTGCTAGTAAAAAAAAAAGCCTAAAGCGATTCTCTCTCGATCAGTTGCCAAAAAGTTAACACACCGTCCATTAATTGCTGCAATTTATGTTGTAGAAATTCTACACAGCCAACTTGTAAGTCCATCGACTTCTATAAGTGGTCGAAAGAATTGAGGATTTAGATATTTGGTAGTCATAGCAACACAGAGAATTTGTCATGTCCTAAAGACATTATCAGATAAAAACATACCATGTTGAAGATTCATTGTTTAGTGTAAGATACTATCATATTACTACTGTTGCTATGAAGAAACGTATTTAGTGTTACATATTATGTAGCCGTGATACACTTTCAAAATCAAGTATAGATATGATTTTGTAAATGCATGAGGGATGATTTATATGGCCCTATATATGCATAAACATCTGATTGATTAGTTTACTAATGTGATGGAAAGGATTTGAAGGAGTAAATCAACTGCAGTTAAAACCTTAATAAACAAGGTGTTACACAAAGGACCCTTTTCTACCTTAACAGAGTACAAATTCGACTTCGAAATCTAGTTGGAGTTATTTATTCTTTTCCTTACAACCCATTCCTCACAGAAGATATGTTATTAGCATCTCTCTTCTCTATCATTATTTCCATGGAAGATGGTTGAATGAATTACAATATTTGGTTGTAGTCGTAAGAACTTGTTTAACTAACACAGCCAAAAAACTTTTTACATTCTCAGGCAGAATTTTCATGAATAGACTCTTGTCGCAACAGACCTTAGTCTGCGGAACACATTTTCATGGGATTGTTTCCCTGTGAATTACAATTTAATTATCTTCAAATCCAATGTAAAGAAATTTTTATCAAAAGCCGCCCAGTAAGTTATAATCAAATCCTATCATTGATCAATTGTTAGTACTCTCAAAGTATTTCTAATCTTTTGGATGGCAACCATTTTCTTCTTATTAACTCTAATCTTTGAGTCACTATCGACTTTGATAATTGGTTACCTGAAAATAAAAAGATCCTAATTGATAATGTTGATTAAAACCTCTGTGACATTTTCTCTTCTGTAGACAGAACTTGGCTAATGGAAATTAAATATACATACTTAATATTAATACAATATCTTGTAAGTAAAATCATTGTTCATGTCCTTCTTTGTGTATGTATTAGTCTCTATCCTTGATTCTAAGATATCATGAACCCTGGCTCATGAGCAGTTGCTTGCAGAGGTGAGTGTGAAAGTGTGCAACAGGATGAGCATATTTTCATATTCTCATCCTCATATTATCATCCTCTTTCATATTGCTTGTATTAGTCTTTTGACATACAATTAAGGAGTAGAACCCAGGAATCACCAGGCATCTGCATCCCACTGCTTTTAATAGACTAAGTATATAATTTAATACAATATGTGACCCAATAATTATAAATTTATTGGAAACCAATAATTATAAACAGTGACTTATACTCCAATCTTTGGGGCATACAGTCCAGGAGTTGGAATGATTTAGTAAATGGATGTTAGTGTACTCTAGTTATACAGTATCCTCTATGTTTTTTCAAACAGATCGAGTAAACTCTGTCGTCTTGCCAATGCAACTTCTGACATAACTGTCAAGCTTTAGAGAAATTTTATAATACTACTGTTTTTTGTAGAGTGTTACATTTCAAATCATGGTTAAAAATTAAGTAAGCCTCGCAAAAAAAAAAAACAAAAAAAACAAAAACAAAAGCTATCAATTCTTGTTATGGGCTCAATAACTGCTCTGTGCATTATTTTATATCTGAAACTGTAAAAAGTATTACATCTAGAAGATGTTTGAATAGAACAAAGTAGCTTTAGTAGGAAAGTATAACAATGACGTTGACATTAAAATTTGATTTCACGGCAACCAAAGATGGAAATGTTTGCATAACAACTCTTTGCTCCTATCTTATTTGAACCAATTGGTACGGATAAGATAAAAATAAATAAGTAAAATAACAAAATTTATACACACAAAATTAAGGTTATTCATCAACTTGTTAAAAATGAAGCATTGGTAAAAATTGAGAGTTTGAAAAGATCAAGAATTTTCTGCTGAAACTTTATTTCGGCTGTTGCATTGTGTGTCTACGCATGTGTAAATGAGATAGAAATGTGGATGTGTGCGTATTAGCATGACATTTGGTTTCTTTAGTTAAAGATCGCCCCTTCCAAAATCTTTGTCTCCAAAACTCTGATCACTACATTTACTTGGGATGTTAATTCACTAATGATACAAAAATTGTTTATTATCATCCTATTTATATAATGATGTGAATCTATATAATTTAAAGTATGCTTTAAGAAAATGTATTCAGTATCATTTCAGAAATAGTGTCCTCTATTTCACAAATTTTAAATGAAACATTACCATTTAACTTTTAATTTCATGTTATTGCATTCTTTCTTTCTTGTGGAAATCACAAAGTTGTTCAACATGTGATTTGACCTGTCTATGATTTAACCTCTGAACATTTCATTTTTCTTTCCTTTGTATTTATTCTTTACAAAAAATGTTTGCTAAATATCATTTTTGTTTTGAATTATTTTTCAAAAAGGAAGAAATTTAATGCTGTTTCTTTTTTCTTTTGCTTTAATAAAAAATCAGATGCAGCCCTTGCGGCTAGCGAAAGCAAAGAAAAATGTGAAAATCACTTTAAAGTGAACTCTTTTCGTAAAGAGGCACATTCTTTGGCTTTGATTAGAATTGACATTTAAAATAACTTTGCAGAAAATCTGAAGGATAGCATAAAATACTTTGGCAAAAACAATTCAAGCATTTGCAATCAAGAAAAATGTTGATTAGCAAAAAATTACTTTTTATGAAATAATGGCTGGTAGTAATGATGAAAATAATGATTAATTTTTAAATTCTATATTTTCAACTTCACAAGAATATGGTTTGACTTTTTGTGCATATTTTATGCTGTTTATCTGTTTGTTATATGACATAGTCTCATTAGATCACCAAAGTTAAGTGACGTTGAACATAATCATTATGAAATGGTTCAATGAAAATGTGGTTTCTGCGACCAAAGTGAAACAGCATTTGGCTAAATTTGGATTAGCAATCAAAGAACTGGAGTGTCTACAGAACGGTGCAATGGTGCTTGGCTTTTCAGTTTCGGAAAGGGGCAGCAGTCTGAAATGGAAACGAGCTTCTCAGTGTGCCCTGTGTTCTTACCCGATCAAGTGTATTTTCATTTTGTGGGAAATTGGTTGAGCACTTCTCAGTAGTTAAGTGACTCAAGGTACTTTCAGCATTCGTTAAAAAAAAGATAGTAGATGTGATAAAAGACTGGGATGACAAGGTGACTAACAGCCCATTAACAACAATGATTGAACAGATTGCTGCAAGAGTGCAAAAAAAAAGACCTCATACGAGGAAAATGGTATGTGGATAGTTCTGAACTGGACGTGTGGATTGATGCAAGCTCCTTAGCCACTGGAGTATCACTGGAGCACAATGGAGCCATCGTGGAGGATGCAAGCTGATTACGAAATGGAGATACACAACATATAAACTTGGTGGAGCTCGATGCCATATTAAAAAGAGTGAACATGACATTGATGTGGGAAGCGACCGTGCTGCATCTTCAGACTAACTCTGCCTGTGTGCACAAATGGATTATGGACACCTCTACCAGGAAAGCTAGTGTGCGCACTAAAGTGACAAGATGCTAATCAGGTAGCGGCTTGATGCACTTACAAGTTTGGTTACAAAATATAAACTGTCCATAGGTGGAGTCCTAGTGAGGTCAGAATGTAGCTGAGCAGACACTCTAATGAGAATACCACAGTAATGGCTTGATCTTGTCAAAAAAAGTGGTTGAATCTCCGTACTATGCAAATGCAGTGTCACCAGGTAAGTACAACCGTGACTGGATGAAGTCTGTCCATCACCAAAGTGGCTACCTGGCGTAAGGTGGACATTATACTTTGTTACACAAGTGGACCCCATGATTCCTAAGGCGTTGGTTAGGACTGTGGTAAGAAATTGTAAAAAAAATACCAGTTGGTTGACCCACCACCCACAAGTTAGCCAAAAGGAACTTAGATGTAAACAACAATTGGTTTTGGGTGGGAATGGATGTAACACGTACATCAAATCTGTTGCCAAGGCTGCTGGAAAAATGGTGGAATCTTTCTATCGATCCGGTAGATATCTTACTGCTGATGCTATTCTCTATCTATATCAGAGCCAGGTACGTCCAAGGATGGAATACTGTTGCCACATCTGGGCAGGAGCTGCTAGAAAGGACTTGTCCTGCCTTGATAGAGTTCAAAATAGACTTCGTAGCCTCGTAGGAGATGTCCTTTTCTCTTCCTTGCAACCTCTATCTCACAGAAGAGATGTTGCAAGTTTGTCTCTGATGTATCGTTATTTTCATGGAAAGTGTTCAACTGAGCTTCAATCTATGGTCCCCCCTCACCAAACTTTCACAAGAAACACTCGTCTAGCTGTAAACACTATCAATAATTCCCTCCACTCTTTATCTGTGCCTAAACCTAAATGTAGATTCCATGAACAAAGCTTCTTTCTTAGAACTGCACGCCTGTGGAATTGTCTTCCGTTTTCCTGCTTTCCGGCTGACTACAATATGGTTGTCTTCAAGTCTGACGTAAATAAGTTCTTGATGAGCCGTTCCATATAAGTTATCAAATTTACCAAATTTTCATTACTAATGATTACTATATTGTCCAATTTCTACTGTACACTCTTTAACCCTTATCCTTGAGTGGCCTCTTGGCCTTGATAATGTGGTGATGCATATGTAAAAAAAAAAAAACCCCACTACCAAGGAAAACACTGTCTGTCACTCATTGACTGCGCACATACACAGTTCTCCATCTGGCATCATTTGAGACAACAGGATGCGGCAAGCATCATCAGATCTTGTTTTATGAGCAGGGAGTACCGTCAGAAATGCTTGTTGACAACAATGTAGCGTTCTGCTGCAAAATCTTTGAAAACTTTCTGAATAAGTGGCAAGTCCAACTGCACTTTCATTGTGCATACATCCCCTCTGGCAATGACATTGTGAAGCGCTGTTATCAGAGTATGAAGAAAATTGTGACAAGGAAATAGTGTTCCATAGAGGAAGCAGTCTATTAGTAAAATATTATTCCTAAGGACGATGTGTCACCACCGACTGCCCCAGCTAACCTGATTCATTGTTACCACATTTGATTGAAAGGTATCGATGAGCCCCCTCCAGGCAAGCTCAAACTGCAGCTGCAGAATGGATACAGTGTGGGCGATTGTGTCTGGGTGAAGACCCCAAATGGACGGTGCACAGCCCTTATACATATGGACGCTTCACAGGAGTGAAAAGTTCATAGAAGGTTCTTATCAACGGGATGCCTCACCATATAAGGGATCTGTGTCCTGTCATAGGCTGGGATACCATAGAGTGTGACAGTGACACCAAATTCTCAACTCAATATGCGATTGATTATTATCAATGAGGCACGTGGTGGTGCCTCTGAAGGAGACAACACATTTGTGCCAAATAACACTTCTTCAAAGGATTTATCTGAAGAGAAAGCACCCTTACCCTGACGGAGCACCAGATGAAGAAGACCACCTCTGAGTTGTCATCTATATGATCATCAGATCACGGGGTGGGGTGGGGGGGTAGTGCTGCTGAATTGAATAAGCATAAGAAATTGATTACGTGGTGAGAGGAATAAACTCCACACTGGAGCCTTCCAACCACCCCCTGCCTGACTTTCCTTTGCGGACAGACGCCACGCTAGACGATCTACAAATCACCCCTGCTCAGGTACATGCTATCATAAAAAACCTTGACACTTCAAAAGCATGTGGACCTGATCTCATCCCAGCTGTGCTATTAAAAATGTGCTCAGCCGAAGTAGCTCCGGTTCTCTCCAAACAAATGCCTTAATGAATCATGCTTCCCGGGCTGTTGGAAAACTGCTTCTGTGGTACCAGTATTCAAGAATTCTGGCGAAAGAACTGACCCATCAAATTATCGCCCCATTAGCCTCCTTCCACTTTTCGCCAAAATATTTGAGACCATAATTAACCATACTCTAGTCCGTCACCTTACAGATGCTAAACTTCTGACTGACAAACAATATGGATTTAGACAAGCCCGTTCCACAGCAGACATCCTCACTGTAATCTCTGAACGTATATACCATTCACTGGACAAAGCGGGGGAGGGCAGAGCAGTAGCTCTAGATATATCTAAGGTTTTTGACAGGGTATGGCTTGAGGGTCTCCTCAGGAAAATTAAATCATACGGTATCACTGGTAGAATACTTAACATAATTAAATCCTTCTTAGATAAGAGAAAAATCCAGGTTGTCCTCGACGGTCGTACATCTAAACAGTGTGATATAAATGCAGGAGTGCCTCAGGGGTCTATCCTTGGACCTCTATTGTTCCTAATATTTATTAATGACCTCCCCAACAAAACTGCCTCTGAGATGGGTATATATGTTGATGACACCACACTCTATAACAGGCATGACAGGAAAACAAATGAACACATAACTAAAGAAATGGCAAAAACACTAGAGGATGACCTCCAATCTGTAGTGGAATGGGGACAAAAATGGATGGTCACATTCAATGCTGCCAAGACTAAACTGGTTTCCTTCAATGATTACAAGAAACCTTCTCTGCCACCTATAGCAATGGCCGGTGACTCCCTGTCTGAGAGTACATCTTTCAAACTGCTTGGCCTAACGTTCACAGGAAACATGAGTTGGAACAATTATATTGAAAACATTGCCAGAGCCGCTGTGAAGAAGGTAGGCTCTCTCTACCGTGCTAGAAAATTACTAACACCTGAAAGTATCCTGTACCTCTCTAAGGCAACTATTCGGCCTGTATGGAGTATTGCTCTCACATTTGGGCTGGTGCATCTGCTGCTAGTCTCTCGCTCCTAGACAAGGTTCAAAACAGTCGCCAATCTGATAGGCCCTGAACTGGCATCTAAGTTTCAGCCTCTGTCCCATCGATAAAACGTTGCATCCCTCTGCCTGTTCTACAATTATTTTAATGGTGAATGCTCTGACGAACTGCAGACACTTGTGCCCCCATGACGGAGACACCCTCGACAAACCCGACAGGCAGCTAAATCCCACTCCCACACAGTAGAGATCCCTAAATGTAGAAGATCTTTCTACTCCGGTAGTTTCTTCCCCAGAACCGCTAGACACTAGAATTCCATTCCAGGTCCCTGCTACCCCAACTGTACTGACATGCAGAAGTTCAAGTGTAACGTGAACCGACATCTTGCTGCCCAAATCCCAACATAGTGCCCCAGTAGCTGCTGCCCCTGGTAGTAGCCCCCTACACCACAGTGCCAATGTGCCTTGTTTGGGGTGAAAATGTAATTAAAAAAAAAAAAAGAACAAAAAACAGGTGCCCCTTTCTCTTTCCTGTCAGATGACAGAATGAGGAAAGGAAAGAAAAAAAAAGATCTTCGTTTGTAGAAGGCTCGATATTATACATATGGCATTAATTTGCATAAGAGGGTAGAAACTGTCATGAAAAGGACGAGTTAAAAGCATGACGGCAGTTAGTTTTTTAACAGTGGAAAGAGAGAGAACGTACGGTGGAAATGACAGTTGAATTTAGTCATGGGAAAGCAGGAGTTTGAACAAATATTTTTCTTCACTTTTTTTTTTTTTTTTTTTTATTACATTTTCACCCCAAACAAGGCAAATTGCCACTTTGGTGTAGGGGGCTACTATCAGGGGCAACAACTACTGGGGTACTATGTAGGGATTTGGGCAGCAAGGTGTCGGTTCACGTTACACTTGAACTTCTGCACGTCAGTACTGTTGGGGAAGCAGGGACCTGGAATGGAATTCCAGAGTCTTGCGGTTCTGGGGAAGAAACTATTGGAGTAAAAAGATCTTTTACATCTAGGGACCTCTACAGTATGGGGGTGGGATCTAGTAGCCTGTCGGGTTTGTCGAGGGTGCTCGCGTCGTGGGGGCACAAGTGATTGCAGTTCATCAGAGCATTCACCACTAAAATACTTGTAGAACAGGCAGAGGGATGCAACATTTCGTCGATGGGACAGAGGCTGAAGCTTAGATGCCAGTTCAGGGCCTATCAGATTTGCGACTCTCCTTTGAACCTTGTCAAGGAGCGAGAGACTAGTAGCAGATGCACCAGCCCAGATGTGGCAGCAATACTCCATACATGGGCGAATGGTGGCCTTATAGAGGTACAGGATACTTTCGGGTGTTAGTAGTTTTCTAGCACGGTAGAGAGAGCCCACCTTTCTTGCAGCGGCCCTGGCAATGCCTTCAATGTAATTGTTCCAACTCATGTTTCCTGTGAACGTTAGGCCAAGGAGTTTGAAAGATGGACTCTCAGATAAAGAGTCGTTGGCCATTGCTATTGGTGGTAGAGAGGGTTTCTTGTAATTATTGAATGAAACTAGTTTAGTCTTGGCAGCATTGAACGCGACCAACCACTTTTGTCCCCATTCCACTACAGATTGGAGGTCTTCCTCTAGTGTTTCTGCCATTTCTTTAGAAATGTGTTCATTCGTCTTCCTGTCGTGTCTGCCATAGAGTGTAGTGTCATCAGCATATATACCCATCTCAGAGGCAATGTTGTCGGGGAGGTCATTTATGAATATCAGGAACAATAGAGGTCCAAGGATAGAACCCTGGGGCACTCCCGCATTTATATCATATTGTTTAGATGTGCGACCGTCGAGGACTACCTGGATTTTTCTCTTATCTAAGAAGGATTTAATTATGTTAAGTATTCTACCAGTGATACCGTATGATCTGATTTTACTGAGGAGACCCTCATGCCATACCCTGTCAAAAGCCTTAGATATATCTAGAGCTACCGCTCTGCCTTCCCCCGCTTTGTCCAGTGATTGGTATATACGTTCAGAGATCACGGTGAGGATGTCTGCTGTGGAACGGGCTTGTCTAAATCCATATTGTTTGTCAGTCAGTAGTTTAGCATCTGTAAGATGATGGATTAGAGCGTGGTTAATTATGGTCTCAAATATTTTGGCAAAAAGTGGAAGGAGGCTAATGGGGCGATAATTTGATGGGTCTGTCCTTTCACCAGAATTCTTGAATACTGGTACAACAGAAGCAGTTTTCCAACAGCCCGGAAAGCAAGCTTCATTAAGACATTTGTTGTAGAGTTTAGAGAGAACTGGAGCTACTTCGGCTGAGCACTTTTTTAATAGCACAGCTGGGATAAGATCGGGTCCACATGCTTTTGAGGTGTCAAGGTTTTTTATGATAGCATGCACCTGAGCAGGGGTGGTTTTCAGATCGTCTAGTGTGGCGTCTGTCCGCATAGGAAAGTCAGGTAGGGGGTGGTTGGAAGGGTCCAGTGTGGAGTTTGAGGCAAACCGACTGGCAAGCATGTTAGCCTTGTCGGTTGCTGAGGAGACAACCTCGTGATTGTTGGTTAGTGGGGGAATTGTCGATTGCCCATTATTTACTACACTGTTGTGGATTTTCCAGAAGTCTCGAGTTCCTAGTTTTTGTGCTTCGATGCGCTTTTTAGTGGTTTCCGTAAATTCTCTCTTAGCTGTCGCTATTTCTTTCTTAACGTTATTTCTAGCTTCTATATACTTCAGTCTGTTTGAACTGGACTTATGTCGGTTAAACCTACGGTATGCATGCTGCTTTTGAGTAATGGCAGTTGCACAAGTCGACGTAAACCATTGGGGAGAGTGGGGCTTACTATAAAATTTCCGCATGGGAACATGCGCTTCGATTGCAGTTTTGAACCAGTCAGTGGTCTCGTTTGCACACTGTTCAGCAGGGAGAGAGAAAATATTTTTCCATGGAGCATCTCTAATTAGTTCCCTGATGGCTTCCCAGTCAGCCTTATTATAATATCTCGTTGTTTTGAGCACTGGCTCTTCAGTTTTGGGTCTAGAGTTTAGGGCGATTTCAACCATTATCACTGCATGATCAGCGTTCCCGAGTGGGC
The DNA here is from genome assembly GCF_053919585.1 of Euprymna scolopes. Lineage (NCBI taxonomy): Eukaryota > Metazoa > Mollusca > Cephalopoda > Sepiida > Sepiolidae > Euprymna > Euprymna scolopes. Next base: position 46,260,480 of record NC_136492.1, read on the forward strand.
TGTGGGCCTTCGCTATGCAGTCATCGGGAACTGTGGTCAAAAACAGATCTAGAAGTGATGCGTGTTGTTCTTCCTGGTCAGGGAAACGGGTTGGAAACGTAACAATTTGTGATAGGGAGTGAGATATAGCGAAGCTATGGGTTGTGCTGCCCGCTGCATCTGTGTGAGTAGAGAATCCAAGCCAGTTTTTGTGGTGGACATTAAAGTCACCAAACACATGTATTTGTGCGCTAGTGTCGAGGGACAGTGCCGTGTCTATGCTGTCAGATACTTTGTTTATTATGGAGCAGTCCTGAGTCGAGGGAGAGCGGTAGAGAAAATAATAGTAGCTAATACTGTGTTGCACGTTTAGTCTAAAGCACATAAAGGCTTGATCATCTGTTTCTAGGTTTGTTTCTCTAGTCAAGGGAAGGGTATTACGAATGTAAACTCCAAGTCCGTGCATATGTCTGTCAGAGTCCTTACGGCAGAGTGGGAGATATCCAGGCATGTTAAAGTGGTTAGAGGGAATGGAGGAGTGTAGGTTAGTCTCACTTAGTGCTAAGATATCCGGGGTATTTGTTAAGAGAAATGCTTCAACATCAGCTAAGTTAGTTCTAAGCCCACGGATATTTGTGAATGAGAGCCTCAAGGGAGGAGGCAAGTTGAATTTGTTTGTCCCTAATCCTGGTTTAAGCTTATTTTTAGAGAAAATAATAGTAGCTAATCTCTATCTCACTCCCTATCACAAATTGTTACGTTTCCAACCCGTTTCCCTGACCAGGAAGAACAACACGCATCACTTAATTGCATTTTTTTTTCCATTCAATAACAAATGATGGTGAATTTTAATCTTATGTATTTTTAATTTACCATAACCGAAAACAAATAAAGCAGATTTAAATTTGGAGGTGGTGAGTGGTGGGGAACTTTATATTTTAAGTTATGCATTTTTGTTGTTGTTTTTAAATATTATTTTTTTAAATTTAATTTTTTTTTTACTGCATTTGTGACTTTAGTAAATAATTCAATGTAATGTGTGATAAATACAGACAAGCATGAAATGATCTGATAATTTTATTAATATAGACTGCACTCCCCATGTCTAAACAGTTTTTAGCAGACTTTACAATATTATTAGTATGAATAAATTAAAGTAAAACGTACTTCCTTTTTATAAATGTTAAGGCGAATGCTGAACCAAACAATATTATTTATATGAATAAATGAAATTTTATAAATCGGACAATATTATTTGTATAAATAAATTAAAAGTAAAAGTAGAAAGCTAATCCCACAATATTATTGGTATAAAAAAATAAAAATTAAAATTATTTGATATAATATTTATATGTGGACACTATATATATATTTATTGATGCTTTTTCATTCATTTAAAAATGTTCATCACAAAAGAAAAAACATGTTTATGTATCGTTGGCCTTTTGGTTAAGATCAAGTATAGTGTCTATTCTCCCCGACACCAGCGTCATTTGGCACCGGAAGTTTTCATGTCATTATCTCCCTTGAAAAAGTAAAAAAAAAAAAAAGAAAATGAACAGATGAACCAACAAAAATAGAAAATGCTGCTTATATTGGAAGTGAATGCATAATAGGATAATTTTATTAATATAAAGGGCCTGGTAATTTTAATAATATATAATTAATATATATAAATAATCTAATAATTTTATCAATATAGATAAGCAGTAGATAGCAATCACTTTAAAGTAATGCAATTAAGGCCAATTTTTGAAAACACATTAACAGACTCCTGTTTGTTTTTTAATAGTTTTGGAAGAATTGCAATCCTAATAAATTGTGTTTATTCTATTCATAGTAGCTTCTGATTTTATAATAAACAGTCTCTTAAAACTGTTGGAAAACATTAAAATGTATATATTCTAAGGTAAATTATGCACATGGTTTTATAGTATAATCCAAATTTATTAGCAGAATAAAACAATAAAGGAAGAAAAATCAATTCTAACAGTATAGGTTTTCATCAATTACTGTTTGAATTGGTAAATGATTTATTTAAAGAAAGAAATCCTTAGACTAAAAAAATAATACATTGAATGCATAAATACATTGAAATCAAATAATGTTTTTGTTGGTTTTTCTTTTCTTTTTTTTGCTATTGTGTGTTTAATGTGAACCTTCCTTGAATTGCAATGAGTTTGAGTATGCTGACTTTTAATGTATTTCTACTGGCTTTAATGCAATCCTATTCTAAATCTACTTGGCTTAGTAGCATTTAATTCACATAAAACAGTCTGGCCATCTTCTTTATTACTGTTATGCCAAGCACATATTCATGCGAACTTTTTGACATAAGCTGAGAAACATTAAGAAAATAAATAAAAGCCTACTAAGTCACCTTCATGTCTTATCCGAAAGTCAATTTCTTATAATAATAATAATATTCTCTGAAAATTATTTCAACATGTTTGAAATTTAGTTGCTCTCCTCACAATAAAATTGGTATGCGAGTTTAGTTAATTTGTTTTAATGCAGGGAAGTGTGTGGGGCGTCACTGACTCCAGCATCCAAATTGGAAGGGAGGGCATATTATATCTCAGTACTAGGACTTATAATGTAGTCTTTCGGGCACGCAGTCAAGAAATTGGCTCCAAACAGCATCAGGGCGTTTGCACATGTATGCAATATATCAACCTTTTTTCGATTATGTAATGCTTAAACATAAAACCCATTGTATTAAGTTGAAAAAAACCCATGTGAATTATATAAGAACATGTGAATTATGTTAAAATATTCATTGTACTTAAAATAATGGCAATTTTTAAAAATAAGTACCATCATTGTTTGTTTTCACCCTGTCAACTAGGGCTGTAGAATATACCGACTGCACCTCTGTAGAGCGGTAAGACCCTCTTCCCCTAATGAGGTCACCTGTTGGCATAAGACGTCAGGACAGAATCTTGGTGGTTGAGCAGTCTTTGTTCCGGCAACAGAGTAATCAATGACTTGCAATATACCACTTTGGCTATTAGTGGGTCTGACTTGCAGTTGGATGGGGCCCAATCCAATCAATCAGCTGATCCCTACATACTCTAGTTCATATGTAGTTATTTTTCTCATAACTGATCTGCTTTTGTGGAATACTTTCCAACCCTTTATGTTATAGGGACCAGAAGGCGGAGGCTGAGGATCAATTGAAAGAAGAGAAAAAAAAAAAGAACTGATGACTCCGTTAGATTATTGAGCAATTCAAAACCCAGACTTTGGCAGAGGATCAGAGTTTTTCTTGGCACAAGTATATTGGTATTGTATCCCCATCTCAGTCAAGCCGAGTGGGTTACCCCTTTGGTTCATTCCCAACCGTAGTTGGATTCTGTGGTGGTTGATGGAACATAGAAATTATCCCTTTTTCTGATTGAAAAAGTTATATCAAGTAGGTCGAATCCATAAAACTTCAAAATGACAATCTGTTAGTGAAAGTTTAAGAGAAGAAACACACATAACATCTGCTTAATTAATACACTTCACAACATCAAATGCAAAGTATATTCATACGCTAGATTAAATATCTCAAAAGGTGTCATAAGAAGCAGGGAGCCTTCATTAATAACACCAGAAGAAATTGAAACAGCATTAAAAACAGGGTGTAAAGGAATATAAGAGAATTACCATCAGACGAAACAACAAAACTATACAGACACAGACCGTATTCGTATATACTCACCTTTGATAAACTATCAATACCAGAAGATATAAGGATTGAGTATACCATAGAAAGGATAGTGCAATTTATACCAGCTCCTCTGCAATATTCCAAATGTTAGAAATTTGGTCATCACAAAGACATTTGCAGAGGACTGCGTGTGGTCAGTGTAGTGAACGTGGCTCAAACCACACAGCGTGAGTGCAAAAAGATAAAATGTACAAAACATCAATGAAGAACACCCTGCTTCTCAAGGACCTGCGATGTCTACAAGAAAGAAAAAAAAATAATGTCGGTAAAACACACGAAAAATTTACTTTTTTCATTCCCAGAAGCTAGAAAAATTGTTGAAAGCTGTATGGGAACAAAAAAATTTGCCAATGTTGTACATAAAAATCCAAAAAAAGGTCAGGACACCACTCAAATGAATAACTATAAAATAAACTTATAGAAAAGTGAATAAATTTAAATACGAATGAAAAATCTTTAAACAATGTATCCAATAGAAATAAAATAAACCGAGCCTATTACGAAAAAATAAATAAATAAATAAATGAAATGTAGATAAAAATGTAGAAATGCCCAAAGAGAGTCCTTGGACAGCTGAATCTACAAGTGAAAGGCGTCAAAGATCACTAATCTGACCTCCGGATTCTAACAAAACTATAATTGAAAATAAACAAAAGAAAATAAAATTAAAAAGCAGAATTCAAGTAAAAGAATAACACAACCTGCTTTGATAACATCAAATAAAGTCGAGGAACCCGAAAAAATGGAGACTGAAAATAAAACCTCACAAATAAGCAAAACTAAAGGAAAAAAGTATTAAAAATATTACTGGTTTGAACACTATTTCACACGCACATATGTGTATGAGATGAGCTCCCTACATTTCAAAACTAATGGTATGTGTGTTTGTGTTTGCAACTCAGGTATGTGCAATATATATATATATATATATATATATATATACATATATATATACATATATATACATATATATATATACATATATATATATATATACATATATATATACATATATATACATATATATACATATATATATATATATACATATATATATATATACACATACATATATATATACATATATATATATATACATATATATATATATATATATATATATACATATATATATACATATATATATACATATATATATATATATATATATATATATATATATATATATATATATATATACATATATATATATTTAAATAAGGGAGTAGTCACCAACAATGTGTATTTTTTAACATTATTTTATTATTCCGTGTCTTGGTTTTTCATTGAGAATTATGTTTGGATCATTGTAATAATGTTTTTAAGTCATTGAAATCGGTTAGGTACGTTTCAGACGGTCTGATGCGTCCTCGTCAGAAATTATTTTCAAATGTGTAAAAATGGCGATTTTCTTTAGTTTGAAGTTTTTCCAAGGGGTGGAGGCTTGTAAGTGTTTATTATACATTGGTATGCTGAATTTTTTTTTTATTGCTCTTTTTTTTTGGTTTGTCAAGGGAGATTTTGACCTGGCTGTAGTCAGTCAGTCGCTATTTCTTTCTGCTAATGTGTTTTTTCTTTTCCTTTAGGGTGGGGTAGTGTGTGTGTGTGTGTGTGTGTGTGTGTGTGTGTGTGTGTGTGTGTGTTTGTGTTTATGTGTGTGTGTGTGTGTGTGTGCGCGTGTGTATGTTTGCTTTTATTGGTTTGGGAATGTGTATATTGTTTTATAGCACTTTGGGGTTATTTGCTTTCTTAGGAAGGCGGCTGTGGTCCGAGTACTAATGTGTATGTGTGGGGAGGGGGGACTGGCTCTTCTGAAGTAAGGGTAGGGGTGCTTTCATTCTATTTTGATATTTTTTGGATTCTTAGATTTTAGTATTGTGATTTTTTTCGTTTTAGTCTGATGTTTGTTTAGAAAAAGGGGTGTATTTAAAATAGGGGATTTTTTAATGTTTCTATTTATTTGTCTCCCCATGTGGGTATGGCCAGACCCAGGATCGGTTCCTAGTGTGGGGAAGATTTTGTTCCCCAGAGGGGGGGCATTGGGGGGTGTAGGAATGGGAGGGGGATGATAGATAGGAAGATAGTCGTTTCAGTCATGAGAGGGTTCTCCTCCCCTGATTGAGGAGGGAGCGAGGTGTTGGAACAGATATTATACTACGGTTCTAGGTGTCTCCTAGTGTTGTTGGTTTCGAGGTTAAGTAGGGTTGGTATTGTTCAGTGTGTTGTATTAGAGATAGGGGTGTTATGTCTGTGTGTGGTTGTATGCGCGCACGTGTGTGTGTTTTAATGTGTCGGTTCTGATTTATGTGTGGGTGTGTGTATGTGTATGTGTATGGGTGTGCATGCGAGTGTACCTTGCATTTCATGTTTTTGTGTGATGGTATTAGGTTCTGTTCAGTTCAGGAGTGAATTTGGTGATGAAGTTTTTTTCCTGTGTAAGTAAATAAAAATAATTGTCTGTTTGGAAGATTGGCATTATTTTGAAGCTGTTTCCACTGCATGTGTGTACGTGTTTTGAAACATAGAGGTGTCTGTTATCTGCAATTTTGATGTTGCTCTTATGTAAGGCCACTCTATTGCTGAAATTTTTGGTGGCGCCTATGTAGGATTTGTTGCATGTTGTGCATCTTAGTGCATATACTACATTTCTGGAGGTGCAGTTTAGATCCTTTTTTATTTTGAATGTTTGTGCTGGGTTTTTGAATGTGTATGTGTTACCTTCTATTATTATGTCACATACTCCACATCGCGGTTTGTTGCATTTTGTAACTCCTTTTGTAGTATGCGGCACGAGTTTTGAGGAAGTTAGGATGTGTTTTAAGTTTTTGGATTGGCGTTTGCTTTTTATTATTTTTGTTGTTTTAAGTATGTTGTTTAGTTTGTCGTTCTGATTGAGGAGGATAAGGTTTTTTGTTATCTGTGTGAATAGTTCTGGGTTGTTTGTGTTGTGTGTAGAGACGTATGCTAGAATTTGTTCTTTGTTGTGTTCTTTTGGGGTTCTTAGTTTATCTATTGGAATTTTTTCAGCCAGTTCAATACCTTTCTGTATTAGTGGTGGTGGGTATCCACTTTTCCGCAGTGTTATTTGTAGTTCGTTCAGTCTAGTTGAACGGAGGTGTCTGTCTATGTGTATACATATATATATATATATATACATATATATATATATATATATATATATATATATATATATATATATATATATATATATTGCATATGATGTATGTAGGCTGGATTTGATTTTCGCATAACCCATAGAGGTTGATATACCAAAGTATCTAAACAGCCAAATTAAAATTGTTTATAAAATATGTATTTATTGAAAATTTATAATTTGTTAAGTATATAAATCTGTTAAATATATTTATTTGTTAAATATATAAATCTGTTAACTATATTGATTTGTGATGTAATGGAATTACCTAGCATCCCTTCATAGATGAAATGAACTATGGATATATTGACCCTCTCACGTGACTAAGAGAGAAGGAAAAAAGACAGAAATAGAATAAGAAAAGAGGTCAAGTAACTCTTATGTCACATGTATTCCCTTGTAAATAAACCCCTTTGTCTTTCACCCATAACCCCGTGTTTCCTGCTGTATTCTTATTTAAAGTAAGGATATAACAAATGGCGACAGGATTCGAATTCACAAGGAAACTTTAAGCCAAAACCATATTGGAAAACGAAGAGAAAAAATAATGCACGGAAAAATTCAACTACTGAAAAAAAAAAGCTAAGACACACACAAAAAGTAAGTTATTGTCAGTGTCAATATCGTGTGTATTGCAAAAACCTTGTCTACAAAAGAATGTTTCTTTTTGTGGTTAAAAAAATATTCAGTGAATTTATTTAATGTTTTGTACAGGTACTGTTAACCTTTTGTTTTATTACTGTGTTTAAAAAAAATTCTTCAACCTGGAACAATTAGCCGAGTTTACAAAAACGATTAGCATTGGCAGCTCAACAAAGCCAAATGGAATTTTTACAAAAAGAACAGTTAAAACAAAATGAAGTATTAAAAACAATATTAATGAAACAAGAAGAAAAAAAGAATTGTCGGTTCACTCCGGAAGGAATTGCAAATTCGCTGACAGAATTTTTATATGAACCAACTAATGGCTTAACGTTTCCAGCATATTATCGTAGATACCAAAATGTTTTTCCAAACGATGTCAGGCCTGATCGGATGAAGAAAAAATTACTTTACTGTTACAAAAACTTGGTTCCCATGAAAATACCAAGTATACCAATTTTATACTCCCAAGGAAACCCGAAGATATTTCTTTTAAAGAGATTATAGAAATTTTATCAAACATTTTCGGGGGACGGGATAGCTTATTTTATACTCGTTATAGGTGTTTAAATATTTTGAAACAAGATGATGAAGACTTTATCGCCTATGCTGGGGAGGTAAATGCCCAATGCGAGTTATTTAAGTTGAAAGACCTAAAAGAGGACATGTTTAAATGCTTGATATTCGTGCAAGGGTTAACATCCTCAAAGGATAAAGAGATTCGTTCTAGGATTATGAACAAAGACATAGAAATAACCTTACAGAAAGTTACTGAGGAATGCCAGAAACGGTTAAATTTAAAACAAGATAATACTAGTATCGAAGAGAAAAATGTTGACAAAATACAAAGGGTAAAGCAAGGTGACCACTATGTAAAAAAATACTGTAAAACGTGTGGAGAAAAGAATCACTTCACAAAAGAGTGCTACTTCAAAAGCAAAATATGCTATAAGTGCGGACGTAAAGGACACAAGTAAACAGTATGCAAAAAGGAGAAATACTGTAAGTCTGAAATAAAGAGCATTGATTTTAAAAAAGAGTCCATGTATGGTAAAAAAAAGAAATATATTGAAGTTAGATTGAATGGCCGGAAAGTAAACTGTCTTTTGGATACTGAAAGTGAATATCCTTAATTGATGAAACAACATGGAAGAAAATTGGTTCTGCAAAGCTGCAAAACACAAAGAAAATTGTCAGAGGAATGTCTGGAAATAGATTAAAATTTAAGGGTGAATTTTATATTAATATGATCCTAAATGAAAAGATGTTAAAGACTAAAATGTATGTGATACCTGGAAAAAAATTCTAATTTATTCGGTATAGATTTGATGATACTTTTCAATTTATAAACTCATTTTGCAAAAGAGTAAATGTGACAGAATCTGAAAGTCCCAAACTGCCAGGAAGATTTGTTGGGGATTTGAAGAAGGATTTTAAAAATGTATTTTCTGAAGGTCTGGGTTGCTGCACTAAAACGAAAGTGAAATTTGAACTGGAAGATGAAGTGAAACCGGTGTTTAAACCCAAAAGGAAGGTTCCGTATTTGGCATTAGAAACAATCGAGAAAGAATTAAATAGACTCGAAGAAATCGGAGTTCTGAAAACAATTGTTCGTGATAATGGCACTATGTTCACAAGTCAAGAATTCAAGCACTACTGTGAGGCACTGGCCATTGAACACATTACAACACCAACTTTTAACCCTTGATCAAACGGACAAGTGGAAAGATTTGTTGATACTTTTAAACGAGCTTTAAAAAAGAATAATAACATCGACACGGAAGAAAAAAACATTAAAAAATTCTTAGCAATATATAGGATAACACCAAATCCAAATCCAAATGCTAAATTATCCTCAGCAGAAATTATGTTTGCCAGGAAGGTACGTTCAGTGTTCGACCGGTTAATCTCAAGAGAAAAAGTAAAAAAAAAGTATCAAGGATAATGTAAGGTACAAGACTTACAATGACGGGGATAAAGTTTTCTTCAAAAATTATCGGGCAAGAAAGTGTTTTGGGGAAGAAGGCATAATCTCAGTAAGGATTGGGAGAATGGTTTACATTATAAAAGGGCAGACTTTTTTTTCCACAAAAAACATATTAACCAACTGAGACCCGGATACATAGAAACAGTCAGAAATCCAGTCACTCTCCAAAAGTAAAAAATCGGCAAACACAAATGGTAAGGAGAAGTAAAAGGAAAAGGACCGACTTTTTTGGACAAAGTTTAAAAAATAAAAAATGGTAGAAGCAAAATTCTATGGAAGAATTTAGCTTGGGAGGAAGGTGATGTAATGGAATAACCTAACATCCCTTCATAGATGAAATGAACTATAGATATATTGACCCTCTCACGTGACTGAGAGAGAAGGAAAAAAGACAGAAATAGAATGAGAAAAGAGGTCGAGTAACTCTTATGTCACATGTATTCCATTGTAAATAAACCCCTTTGTCTTTCACCCATAACTCCGTGTTTCTTGCTGTATTCTTATTTAAAGTAAGGATATAACAATTTGTTAAATATATAAATCTGTTAACTATATTGATTTGTTAAATATATAAACTTGTGGAAATTGTTCTTACTTTTTGTTTAACTAAGTTGCATACCATAAGAAAGACTAATAGGTATTTTGGAAAAATTGGATGATAGAGCAGTTTTGCTGCATCCTGCCTATAGTCAAGATGTTAGTCCGTATTACTAGAGTTTATATCAATCATCATTTTATGTAATTTAATCAAATTTTAATTTTTCGATGAAGTTGAATACGGCCGTGGAAAACGTGTTTTATTCAAAGCTCACAAACTGGTAATCCCAAATATTGCAGATCGTTGGCTTTGAACAATAATTGTTTTTAAATAAATTATTTATAATTAATCATTAACATGGATCACAAACTTATTCCCAACCATATAAATGGTTGATTTTATGTAATTCATTGAATACATTATTCTATTTCATCCATAGTTGAATGGAAATTAAGGAACTATACATTTCTCAATTGTATTAGTGTGTAAGAAAACATAATAGATTTGGTCGGATTTGAAAATTACATAGTATTTTTTATGTGTATGTTATATTTTTATCTGTTATAGTCAGCTTATATTTTCTGTGAGATTTTTAAGCGGTTTTTCTTTGTTGATATATGTGTAATTAAAATAACATGAGAAATAATTTGTGGTTGTATACGTTACACCAATAATCTTACTCTCAAAATGATTGAATTTTGCTGTGAAAATATTTCCCTTAACCTCTTCCTCGACCCTCCCTCTCTCTCTCTCTCCACGTTCTCTCTCATTAGCAGGTTGCCCAGCGTTACCCAGTCTTGAATATATGCATAAATATTATATTTTAATTCATACATAGACTGAGATATGTGTATTATGTTTTTTTTCTAAACAGTCCACTTCTTGTAAGTAAAAAAGAATACTTGAGTTGAGATTGAAACCAAAATTTATACTACTAGGCCAGCTTGACACGATCTTTAAAAAGTGTTTTCAAAACTACTTATTCTTAACATAATGAATCTGTCATGTAAACGAGTCTCGCATACTCATTCATGAAACAGTTGACAAACATATAAAATCAAGATGACCCCCCCCCACGTACCAATTTTTCAATTTTGACCCCTTAGCAGTCCTATTTTTTCAGATGAAAATAGATTAAAAAGTTGTCTACATGTCTGAATACCCTATATACAAAATATTAAGTCTGTAGATCAAGAATTCGTTGAGTATATAGGTTGAAAATTGTCCTCACACACATTCTCACATATATATATATTATGCTAAAATAATACTTGTACGTTTTACCCATAAACTCACATAAGCCAGTTTGTCTGTAATTTAACATTTCTTATTGTTGTAAAATAAACAAATTTCTCGATGTTTTTTAGCACTGAAAGTTTATTATTTGGCAAATCTATGCTAAATTGCCACTTATTGAGGATATTGTTTATGAATATTAATATTAATTAGTTAACACAATTCTGTATGATTACATATTCAATAATCATAGTATGACAGATTCCAAAAATGAAATACAAGCAACACTATTTCTGTTGTTAATATTTCATATAGATATTTGATAAGAGAAAGAATTTTGAATATTTCAAATGCTCACAAGTCAGGAAAAAGAAATTTTAAATTTTTGTGCTGCAGCCATTAAATTAAATATATGAAGACTTATACATTTTTCCTTTTATTCATATATCGTTTGGATAGACAAATTTGGCCTTTTGGCTGGGAACAAAGTGTGGTATCTGTTCTGATACTACACTTCCTTATTTTTACCTCGATAAATTGAGAAGACATTCTTTATATTTTATTTTTGTTCTTATGCAGAGTGCCCCTTTTTGAGGAGTTGGATTTTCCCTCACATTAAAAACCGACTTTGTATCTACTCTGCTGTAAATAGGAATAAATATTAATTTCAACGACATTTTTTAGTCACTCGGACTAAAATACAAACAATCGAATTCTTCTCTGATATTTTCAATGATATAAGACACATTTAAATAACATGACATTTGTCATAATCTTTTTCTAATTCTCGAATCCTTTCCAAGAAAATAACTTTGAAGTGTCTTCACTTCACAAAATTTAACATTGATTCCCTGTCAACATATCTATATTTATAATTCTCGGATCTTTTCCAAGAAATAAATTCGTCTTCAACTTCACAAAAAATATCTACAGCCCAAAATATAACTTTAAAGGTAAAATTGCATAACTAAGAGATCAATTGTCTCAACTTCTCTATATTTTAAAGGTATGATAAAATAAAGTGCACTCATATATCTTCTCGACATTCTTATATTGTGGTATCATAAAAGGAGAATGAATAATTAATTTACGTAAACACAATTTTCATAACATAAAAGAAAATTGTATTCACGGATAAGAAAAAAAGATGTTGATGGTGCAACACCAAAATCGCATATAACGCAAAACCGTTACAAACTTTAAATTGTCGTCTGCCAATGTTTACAATTTAAAACTGTCAGGTGACTCAAATCAACAAATGAAATGATGATATGAATGTCATCAGTCTAACGTGAACAAAATCATCGTCTGCCCATTATTTTCAAACTAAATCCTATAAAATTTTGAATTCGTTAAAAAAATTACTCTGTTTTATTCTGAGATTTTATTTTAACTGATATAAGACTGTCTAAAAATAAATTCTGAAAACATCTCGTTATATTTACGTTTATAAATTATGTGTCAGCTATACAAATGACAAATAGTATCTTTAAGACATATCAAAATTCAGTGCTTCGTTTTACCAGATGTAAAATTATGACAACCATTAGAATTAGCTCGTTAATGTTTACATAGGAATGTTTAAATGAATGCAGGCAACATTAACACATTATATATTTGGATTATAAATTACATTGTACAATTACGCACACAAATACATTACCCAGTCACAGAAGAATCGAACACTTATTATTCAATATTCGTTTAGAGAAAAAAACGTGTACAGTAATCAATATCCAGTAAGAATAAAATGCGCAATTATCATACAATATTCAATTAAAGAAGAACACACCCATTATACAAAATGCACACATAAATTACACAATATTCATTCAGAGAAACAACTTGCGCTATGCAACTGGACAAACTGACATGACACAATGTTCAGAAAAGTATTCATAATCACTAACACACTACACGATATTTAATCGTAAAACCTCCTATTACACAGTATTAAATCAGAAAAATATATGCAGACGCTATTCAATCAGGAAGACTTGCACACACTCTATTCAGAGAAGCACACAGGGATAACATATAGACATTACATAATATTGAATCAAAGAAATACGTGCACAGGTTGCATAATATTCATGCATGCAGTACAAAATATTCATTGGAGAAACAGACGTTAGAAAATATTAAATTATTAGTTCATATTTTATCAGAGAAATACACGAGCATTTTACAGCATATTTGGTAAGGGAAACACACACATTACTCAATATTTAATTATAGAAGCTCACAATCTATAATAAGATCAAAATGTATGTATTATACAATATCTAATCGAAAAAGCATGCAAGCACATATCGTTCGATTGACGATACACACATGCACATACATGCATAACACTTGTAATATATCATTAGAGTTACCTTGCTTTTTTTTTTTCTTTAAATGAAAGTTCACAATTTCTCACGGTCGAAGGTCACTCAAGAATAAGGATCAATGAGATGAAATGGTAACTTGTTGATAGACGAAGAACTTCCGGAAAGGATTAAATTGAATTACTTGTGGGGATTGTATATGACGGGAATCTGTTGACATTGAATGACAACTCCGTTGTAATGTGCAGGGAAGAAGTTCCATGGCATTGCATTCTACATGCTAAAAAGCTCTGTTCATGGAAACTTTGATTGACATTAAGCACACGGAGAAAGAAAGAAAAGTTATTTTTCATTGTGGTAACATAACTAGTTCTGGTTGTAAATGTGTTTCCAGGGGGCACCAGAGATTGGAACTTAGTCAAGCACCTTCAATGGCAATAAGAATAAGTTAGAGACCAACGACGTTCTTTCTTTGAGAAAGTTGTAAAAAATGGAAGAGATCATCTTCTTTCCAAATTTTGAAGTTGATTCTGAACTTTCTCTGGGCAACAAAGAGTGCTCTTAGCTCCACCTCCCCAGCTGTTGTGGCTATATTCTTTCTCAATATTTTTGTTATATATGTGCATATCCAAATATAGATATAACATTTTCTTTCTCTTTCTTCATCTCTCTTTCTTATATGCAAAACTATTTTATATGTATAATCATAGATAGACTTGTGTCGGGTATTCTCAAAAACATTAGTAAGAAGTTTTGGAACTAAATTGTTTCAGCAGCCAGAAGTTTCTAAGTCCTTTCAGAATGAATTAAATTGTCTCCCATCAATTGAGATATAAATCACAAAGCGTCGACAGCTGTATTTGTGATAATAACCACTGGAACTTTAGAATTGGATTGCGAATAATGAAAAGCTGAAGCGAACTTGGCTTAAACGATTCACTTGGTTTGAAATGAACAACAAAATGGATGGGGGAGATGTATGAAAACTATGGAGGATGAGAGAAGAAGGTTGACCAAGAAATAAAACTCATATGGGGAGTAAGAATCATTTACTATGAAAATGGAATTAAAAATGAGACAGAAGAGATAAAGAAAATGTAGGCAGTGTTGGGAACAGAAAAATGAAGAAATGGGAAAAGAAAATGAAGAATTTTAGGTCAGCCAAAATTGCTTTAATAATAGATAAACTTTGATCTAAAATGCTGAATCGCTATTCGTCATGACAACTTTATTTTACGTTTCATTTATATACTTATTAAAAAGTTATGTCGTTTTGAATTTTATCTGGTCATACACACATATAGAAACGTGCGTTTAATTGGCCAAAAAGGAATAGGCAGAGTACACATTACTAAGATCGTAGTTTTTGATGATGTCAATATCCGAGGTGGAATCTCATATAAATCCAAAATGTGAAAGGAGTTGGGTTTGAAGGCTCTATTAATGGGGTTCATGGGAAATACCGAGGACACATGTTAGTATATAAGAGAATAATGGAAATATTAGAAGGAATTTCCAATTATATTACGTTTATTTTCCAACATGATGTACCATACAATATGGTAGGTTTTGATATCCTTAATTTTCAAGAATAGTATCTATTCTTCAGGGAAGGAAAGAAAAAAAGAAAAAAACTGTTTGGCGAGACTTTCCTTTGTCTGTTTTATTTTTTATTTATTTCTTTATTTCCGGAAGTCAGCGTTGCGGTCTGGCTGTCAGATCAATTTCGAGGATATGAGTTGTGATGGGTATTAAGTATTGTTAGAAATTATTATAGCTTTTTTTAAATGTATATAAATGATTAATTTTTGTATGTTATGCTTAGGGGTGTTAATGACTGCTGCATTAGTGTGATGTTAATATCCGTCTTAGATAATGGGAATGGTCTAAGGGAGGTAACGCTACGTGAGCTTAGATTGGTTTCTTTGCTAAAATATATACGTCAATATGTATACACATACACATGTTGATACATACATACATGTACACACATGCTCATGCACACACATATGCGTATACTTATTTTATTTTAATAATTGAATTTATTTAGTTTATTACATTTTAATTGTTTATTTTTCATATTAATTTTTTTTATTTATTCTATTTTGTTTATTTATATACGCAGATATATGAGTTTCATCTAACCTTCTTATTAATTTATTATATACTATTATTGATTACTGGTCAAGGGTGCAATAGAATTATTTGTTTGTTATTACAAGTAGTGAGTGCATGTCCAGAGTATTGTTGGTGTCCCCGTATTTATATAAGGTGGCTGCAGTTTAGTTTTGCTGTGTTATTTATTTTGGGTGTATGCTTTTTTATTAGTAGTAATTCCTTGAAGGAATCACTAATATGCATTATGTGTCAAGCAAACTACACCATCCTTCTTAATTCCAAAGAAATTTTGGTAAATATCCAGATACGCTACTACAGAACACCGACCACTCTAATTTGTTTTTTTATAGGTAATTGAGGTCGCTGACAACGAATCTGATAGTCAAACTTGGGGCAAATTTACCGTTTGCATGGTATTTACCCCTGAACCCACAAACTATTTTCCACCATTTTGCAGCTTCCGTTTATGCTACGCGCATGCACGCTGTAGCATAAACGACGGCTTCACCAAGCAAACTACGTTCGGGGGAGGGGATTTTTTTTTTCCAGGACATAGAATTTTCTAATTTTAAAAAATACATTATAACACTTTTTGGGTGGAAAATTTAAAATTAGCTGAAAAAGAAATAAAACAAGAAAAGGAAAGCACTCCAAGTTGGAGGTGGGGGGGAGGTAATTTATCTTTTTTTTTTCTTTTTTTACCTGGAACATAGAATTTTCAAATTTTCAAAAAGTAACGCACCGACATTTACCAATTAGAACACCATTTAACATTTTCCGAAGATTTTACTGTGTACATTGGGGGCGCGAGCGGGGGGGGGGCGGATGTGATGTTGGGGCGCGTGTTCTAATTGGTAAATGTCGGTGCGTTACTGACGGAAAAACGTTTAACTAAACTGCAAAAGCACATATTAAGCCACATAAGTTCTATAATTGAATCCCCCTCCCGCAAAAAAAGAATAAAAAACAAAGATGTTTGGTGCTTATGTTTTTGTAAACCACATTAAAAACTACGCGAGACAAAAAAAAAAAGTCCCCCAATTTGTTGTACTTTTCTTTAACTGTAAGTCATTAAAAAATGTCAGTCCGTAATTTTTTGATTGGTACGCCATGTGAGAAGGCAGTTTGCTAGGTGAAGCAAGCCGTCGTTCATGCTGCAGCGCACGCGCGTAGCGTAAACGGAAGCTGAAAAATGGTGGAAAGTTATTCGTGAGTTCGAGGGTTAATACCATGCAAACGGTAAATTTGCCCCAAGTTTGACTATCAGATTCGTTGTCAGCGACCTCAATTACCTATAAAAAATCAAATTAGAGTGGTCGGTGTTCTGTAGTAGCGTATCTGGATATTTACCGAAATTTTAACTAAGTACATGTCTATTAAATTTAAAGAAATTAACATCACAAATATTTTTTTAAATAATTTTTTATGGACAGATGATATTAGGTATTAGTTCATAGTGAATTATTTTTGCTTAAAAACAGTGTTTATTTCTTTTACTAATAAAAACTATTTTCATTACTGACCAGAGTACCCCTTTTTTTCCCCACATTAAAAACCGACCTTATTCTAACTCTGCCCTCGTGAGGAAGCAAGTAAACAAACAAACAAAAACTATGTATATACATTTATTATAGTTGCATAGTTTTTTGTGAAAATACTAAATAACGTATTTTTTCCATGCAATTTCACAAGTATTTTAATTCATATGAGCTATAAAGATGTAGAATGTAGGTAAAGATGAAAGTTAGTATATCTAGCTGCTATATCAAGACTGCTTGAGCAGCAGGTATAAACTAGTGATTTTCATGGATATAACTCATAGATTTCATTACACCAAAAAACGCATACTTCATTCTTTCTAAAATAAACGTTTATCATAAAAAACATAAAAAACAGATCTAGTTCCGATTTGGTATATTTTACTAATAAAAAAAAAACAAAACAAAATTCATAAATGCTAAATATCTTGCATAATACTCCAGTTCAGTGGCTGTGATTCATTCTACACGTTTAGATTAATAAGTGTTCTATTGTACTTTTTATACAATAGTCACCTTATCAAGGTTCATAAGCCACTTGTTGATAAGGATTATTGAATTTGGTTCATAGACAGTGAAACATCAAGTGAATTAGTAATGTTGGTTGGAACTGTCCAGAAAGTGACTATTAAAGAGAGCACTTTAACAAGAATTTGTTTACATTGGACTTGAAAAACGGCAATGTTATATTCAACTTGGAAGCAGCCATGTTGCGTTGTGTTCTGCAGCCAGGTGGTTTTAGGAAAGAAACTTTGTCCATGGTAGTTGCTCTTTGTTCTAAGCACACAGAAAGAAAAAGGAAATTTATTGACAGTGGTTGGAGCTAAACGGGTTTTTATTGTGAATGTTTTACAGAGGGAAGTGCAATAAATCGAAGCTCATTCGAGCACCTGTCATGAAAATATCGATATAGCAATGTCTCTTTTGTGAGAAAGAGGCTGAAGTGTGAAGAAGAGGACATTGTTCGCTAGATTTTCAAGTCAATTTTGTACTCTGTCAAGGCAGGGAAGGGTGCTTCAAGCGACTCCTAATCAGATGTGGCAATAACACTTTGTTAGATCGTTTACTCTTAAAAGTAGATAACTGTGTCAGAAGTGAAATACATTTAAAGCAATAGGATGATTCAACCATTTATTTTTCTAGTGATCTTGCCAACAGATTTGATGTAAGTCTTCGATTTCAGATCTGGAATAAAGGTCAGTTCTAAAAGCTTATCAAAGCAGGGAGCTTCTTCAAGGTATGAGCCGTTCATTAGAATTGAAGAAAAGTGAGAATCGAAGGAAAGAACTTTGTCTTAGATGCAACTAATCACTTTTCCCCATGGGACGACTTGCTCCAGGTCACAAAATAGAGTATCAGAAAGATCTTGATCCTAATGTTTTTCAAAATTTTGCCATATATTGTTGTGTCATCTGCATAAATGTCAATGAATGGTCGTAAAATGTGATTTGTGATATCATTGATGTAGATCAAAAACAGAGTTGGACCTAGAATGGATCCCTGGAGTATATCTGTATTGATACTGTGAGCTTCAAACTTCTGGCAATCAACAACTTCTTTTATGAACTTATCAGAGAGAAAAGATTTGATGGTTGAGAAGATTGTTCTAGATATTTCATATCTTAGAATCTTGTGAATTAGGACCTTATGTAAAACCCTATCGAAGGCGTTTGATATGTCAAGAGCTCTTACTCTAGAAATAAGCAACCTGTCAATAGATTCACTACATGATGAAAACATAATAAAACTACATTATTTATTGATGTAACTTATGTTCTGTGATTTTGACACGGAAGGTCACTAGGAGTCACAAAATTATTTCTAAAATATTTCTCTTCTTTAAACAGTTTTTAATGAATATTTCTCACATACCTATGTTTTATGAACATTTCCCTCTGATAAAATTGTCTCTGAGATGAGCATATTTGCTGATAAAATCACGGAAAAATGGGAAAACGAATGAACAAATATCTAAGGAAATGGCCGAAACATTAGAGGAAGACCTTCAGTATGTAGTGGAATGGGCACATAAATTGGTGGTAGTATTTAATGCTGCCATGACTAAGCTGCTTTCCTATAATAATTACAACAAATCTTCACAAGCATGGATAGCCATGGCTAATGATACTCTACATGAAAGCTCTTCATTTAAAATTTTCGGTTAAATGTTCACAGGGAACATGAATTGGAACAAATATAGAGCATTGCTTAGACTGCTGCAAAGAAGGTGGGCTCTCTCAACCATGCTAGAAAGTTACTTATGCCTGAGAGTATCCTGTACTTCTACGAAGCCACCATTTGCCCATGCATGGAGTATTGTTGTCATATTTGGGCTGGTACATCTGCTACTAGTCTTTCACTTGTAGACAGGGTTCAACAAATAGTGGCCAACCTGATAGGTCCTGTACTGTCAACAAAACTTCAACCTCTGTCCCATTGACCAATATTGCACCCTTGTGTCTATTTTACTAGTATTTTAATGGAATTACAAGCGAAATTACACCAATGGGGAAAAATTGTTTTGTAAAAAAATTGCAAACACAAAATTGCTCTGGCGAACCCCAAGCCCTTATACCTCCTCGATGTATATAACCTGACTACGCCAACAAGCAACAAAATCTCACCCCTACACTGTAGAAATCCGTAGATGCCGGAAAACCTTCTACTCAAATATTTTTTTCCTTCAAACTACTAGATTTAAGAATTACCACCTGGGCCCTTTCCCAACTGTATTGACATGCAGAAGTTCAAATGCAATGTGAAACTCTCTACATAGTATCCCTGCAAATTTTGTCCCAAATAGAAGCCCCTTACATCCAAGTGGCACTCATTGTGCCTTGAAGCAAATTTATATATATATATATATATATATATATAATAACCCAAAAATTGGAATAGATCTTGAGAATATTTTTGGCTATGAAATATTACTAACATCCCTCACTAGCACTATTACCACACACCACATTTTAATCTGTGAGAAAGCTCAAATCCAGAAGTGGATCCTAATATTCAAAGTTGATTAATAAATTTTATTTGTTCTAAGGTTGGTCGCTTTAAGTCAAATAAATGTCGATTTTTCCTTTATTGATTTTTTGAAGATTTTAATGTAAAGTTTTTATTTACAAACTCTTTCTAAAAATTATTATGATTTTTAGTGTTTGCAATTTTTTACAAAACAATTTTTACTCATTGGTGTAATTTTATGGATTTCTTTTGTAATTTATTTATTTCATTTAAGTAATTTTTATATGTCGTCAGATGAAAGGCAACAGTTCCGGTTTAAACGAAGGAAAGACATTTGATATAAAAAGTCTGACTTCTTTTTTTTTTTTTGCAATACAATGTAATATTACATAATTTTTTAATAAATTTTTGTCGTGCATTGTTTTCTTGTGAAACATGCTTTGGTAAAACAAATGCTTTTTTTTCTTTTGAATGTTAACTCATGATTACTTGGAATGATTTTCGTTTGCTTTTTTATGTTAATTTTGTATAGTTTCTTTGTGATATCAGTTGTCAAGAATTTTTCTTACAAGCTTTCCTACTATGTTTCATAGATACTTTAAGACAAGACACACACACACAGAAGTGAACTCAAGATAAAATATATGAACTTTATTTAAAGATAAATAACTCTACACTGTCATCAAAACAGTTCATCATATGACTGCCAATTTATATGATTATACATGTCTTATTTAAAAAGTTTTTTTCTAGGATTGAACTCTAGTTGCCTTTAAAACATGCTAAAAACATTCCTCTGAACTGTCTTTCATATATTTATCATGCCAGGAATTAAGACCGTATATCTAATGATTAAACTGCAGCATATGTTTATTTCTCGCTTAAAGAATAAAACATAATAGTAGTGGGCAGATAACATCCTATGCCAACAACTGATACACTTAAAAGTAATTGTAATTCATCCAAGAATAAAAATAAATACTTAATATTTTCATGATATTTTTCTTCTGATGGGGAAAAAAACTTTACATCTAAATTAAAATTTAACATTAACAATGTAAAGTACTATATGTGGGATCCAGGAATATTAAATTTAATCTATTAAACGAAAAAAATACCCATCTCATGACAGGTTCAAGCAAAAAATATAGCAATAGTCTAAAATTTCAAAGTTTTTCTTTTATTTAGATATATTGTATGGTTTCGGTAACACCGCATTTTAAATGCTAAAATTTAAGCTGCTTGACATACCCTGTTGCCTAAAATACATATACCATAATTCATAGGTTTAATAGTTTAGGATATTATTGAATTTTATGCATGTATTGATCCTTTTTAAAAATGCATAAATGAGTATAACCCCAAATTTGATGCCGAGCAATTCTTTTCACTATGATCTTTTTTTTTGTATTTTATTTAAAGTTTTTTAAGGGTGGGTATGAGTTTGGGTCGGTGCATTGCTTAAATGGTAAAGATTTAAAAAAATAATAATAATGTGTCCATGTTACTCATTGGTTTGCCGAGAATATATATTCCACAATTTCTGATCAATTCATAAGGAATTAATAATTTAAATGAAAGAAACTATACATGCCCTCTAAATATTAATATTTACAAAACAATAATGTACCCATGTTACTCAACATAATTGTTAGAATATATATTACAAAATTTATAATGATCCGTTCATTAGTCAAAGAGACACATCATATATATATATATATAAATATATATATATATATATATTGTTAAACAGCACAGCATTTTCTTGTTTGACAATTTTCCGTTTTATTTTTTCCAGTTTTCGAATAATCCTTCTTGTGTTATATGTAAAATGGTGTAAAAGTGTTCCGTAGTCTGCGAGCGCTTTCGGCGTTTCCGCCATCTTCAGGCTGGTTATATAAAAAGTCGTTTTAAAATTACGTCGAATGATAAGGTCATGTTTTAAAATTACATCGTACTATAAGATCGTTTTTGGCTTATGTGGGCTATTTATATACAAATTTATTGGACAGTTTTTTTTTTTGTTTTTTTTTTATTATTATATACATTAACAGAGGCATTTTAAAATATTTTTGCTGGATTCATAATTTATATTGTTTATTTTGGGTTGTCTCACTTTTATATACAATGCCTCCAAAACCTTCAGTCTCCTAACGTTAGAGTCTGTTTGTAAAGTTTTGGTATTTTCTACCATGATGTTTCTAAATTGAGAATGCTGGCAGCCATGTTTTTTTAAATGTTGCGCGATAGAGCTAGTATCGGAAAGATGAAGCGTTAGTCTACGGGACAACGTGTTGGTAGTATGACCAATGTAAGAGGAACAGTTAGAGATACACTCTCCTATCGGGCAATTAAATTGATAAATTACATTGTTCTTTTCCAACACTTTGTCCGCTTGCGAAATATTGTTATTAATTACGAGATTAGTCGTTTTCCGTTTTTTATAATAGATAATGAACTTCAACTCTCTACCGCTGCTGGGAGATACGTATCGTCGAATTATGTCTTTTAAGACCCTTTCGTCTATGTGATAGTTTTTATGTAACTGGTTACAGTAAAATATATTTATGGGTGACGGATTATTATCCCTTTCCCTACCAGCAACATGACTTAAATTGTTAATAAACAATTTAATTTCTTTATCCACTAGAAAGTTTGGAAAATGATTATTTATTAGTACCTGTTTTATGTTTCTTAATTCACTGTAGAAGATTGTTTTACTAGACGAAATCATTTTTTCCCGTTGGATAAGGTTTTTCATTATTGCTACCTTATAACGAAATGGGCATTCACTTCTATAATTTAGGATACATGAATTAAGAGATGTGGGCTTTTTAAACACTGAAGTAATAAATTCATCATTGTTGGAATCAATATAGACGTCTAAAAATGATATCTTGTTATTTATGTTGAGCTCATAAGTAAAGTTAAGGACGGAGCTAGTTTGAAATGTACATCTTAAATCCTCTATCTCTTTGATATTATCGGCAAGTATAAATACATCATCAACGTATCTAACATAAATGTAAGGCTTTTTTGTAGAGTTGAATATTTTATTTTCCAAGTTGGCCATATAAAAATTACTGAAGGTTGGGCCCAGAACAGAACCCATCGCCACGCCTTCTATTTGTGTGTATATATTCCCGAGGTGATCATAGAACGGGACTTCAGTGGTACACATTACTAATATCTTCTTCAAAATCATTGGGTTCATTTTAAGTGGTGGAAGAACTGGATTATTATATATATTATCAATAATAATATTAATTGTCTCGTGTACTGGCACGTTAGTAAACAAACTTTCTACATCTAATGAGGCAGTTATTTTATTATTAGTTTTTGTGGCGTGAAGGATCTGTAAAAATTCGTCTCTGGATTTTACACTATATTTGCAAGGCAAGTATGGTGTAATCAGTTCGTTAATTTTTTTAGTTGTAAATTGGTGTTGTTACTTGGGAGATAATAGGGCGGAGCGGGTAGTTGGATTTGTGTATTTTTACGTTACCATACAGGTAACCGGGCTGCCAGCATTCTCAATTTAGAAACATCATGGTAGAAAATACCAAAACTTTACAAACAGACTCTAACGTTAGGAGACTGAAGGTTTTGGAGGCATTGTATATAAAAGTGAGACAACCCAAAATAAACAATATAAATTATGAATCCAGCAAAAATATTTTAAAATGCCTCTGTTAATGTATATAATAATAAAAAAAACAAAAAAAAAACTGTCCAATAAATTTGTATATAAATAGCCTACATAAGCCAAAAACGATCTTATAGTACGATGTAATTTTAAAACATGACCTTATCATTCGACGTAAGCGCTCGCAGACTAGGAACACTTTTACACCATTTTACATATAACACAAGAAGGATTATTCGAAAACTGGAAAAAATAAAACGGAAAATTGTCAAACAAGAAAATGCTGTGCTGTTTAACAATATATGCTTAAAGGAGAATATGCTGCCTAAATATACTCAATATATATATATATATATATATATATATATATATATATATATATATATATATATATATATATGAAGTGAACGTGTCTGTGTGTGTGTCTGTACATTTCCCTATGCAATAACTCTGTCAATTTTAAGTCTACAGACTCGAAATTTGATATACAGGGTACTGAGATTTGGGAAAATCTTTGTAATTCGTTGTCGGCCAGAAATTTGGCTGTTAAGGGGTCAAAGGTCAACGATTTGACCTTTGATAACTCTACCAAACTCCTCCGCCAATTTTGGGTCTAAACACTTGAAATTTGAGATATAGGTTTCTTGACCTGGATATAACTTAATAACTGGATTTGAGCCCAAAACAAATGTTAAGGGGTCATAATTGGGGTCAAAGTTTAAAAAAATTGACTTCTGCGGTCTCTACCAAATTACTCAGACAATTTCTAGTCTAAACATTTGAAATTTTACATAAAGGGTATTCAGAGATAGGGAAAGCTTTTTAATCGGTTTTGGCCAAAAAGTTAGCTGCCACAGGGTCGAAGTTCAAAAGATTTGACCTTTGCAATCTCTAGCAAACTATTAAGCCAATTTTTTGTCTAAACATTTGAAATTTTACATAAAGAGTATTCAGACATGCAGCAAACTTTTTAATCAGTTTTTAGGCGAAAATTTCTCTGGCAAGAGGTCAAAGTTTACAGAGTTGACCTTCACAGACACTACCAACCTCCTCTGCCAATTTTAGGTCTAAACGCTTGAAATTTTAGATGTATGTTACTTGGACATGGGTCAAATATTTTAATTCAATTTGAGCCCAAAACAAGAAATATTAAGGGGTAAAAATTGAGGCCAAAATTAAAAAAAAAAAAAAAATTGACGTCTGCGGTATCTACTAACGTTTCTCTATAGTAATTAAGGAAACCTATTCTATAGAAAGGCATTACGGTACATATTCACACTTTTAATATATACATATGCTCATGAAGTTATGAATAGTACATGGGGGCCGAGCAAAGCCAGGTGGAACTGCCAGTATATATATATATATATATATATATATATATATATATATATATATATATATAATTCTCAAAGTTCCAAATATCAGATTTTCTCCATTGGTCATTTATTACTTTCAAAATGTATCCATTACAATATTGTTTCGTTCTGCGACTAACAAGTCTGCAAAATTATGTTATTGCTGCATATTTAGTCAGTTTCATGTTATTATGGTGACTCGATTTATGATTAAATACTACGAGTGTTTGGCTTACTTTCAATTATTTTTAATTTATATCAATTGATCATACCAACTATTGATTATTATGTCACAACTTATACTATATATCTTAAATCACAGTTTCCTTAAATTAATTTTTAATAAAATTCAATATGTACTATATATTTATGGTTTTCCGATTAAGATGTTCAACTTGCCGTATCGTTATATGAAATGAATTTACTTTTTATTCTACCTATCGTATATCTGCATTTATCAATTATGGAGTCATCTATAATTAATAAATTATGATTATCAAGTTCTATATATTTATGATACTTACTAATGTTATTAGTTCTATTATGTTACTTGAATGCTATGTTCTATATACGGTTCTACTGTTTTATATCTTTAGATTACTTTATACTTAATATTATGTATCTATTTTTAGTATTAAAATATTTGGTTTCCATAATTTATTTATATTTTATTTAGTTGTTATGAATTGAGTTTGTTATAGCCCGATTCTGAGTAACCTCTCCCCTATCTATTTTATATAACTTATTATATTTAATCCGGTTTACGCCGGGACAGCAAGTACCTGCTCCTTGAATTACGTCTTGGCGCTTATTTAATAAATCATCCTTCGATGTTAATGGGTGGTAAGCTTGAAGAATAAAAAGATTACATCTTTTTGTTAAACACGGTTTATATTTACTTGCCCTCCCAACTATGTACTATTTTAATTCATATTCAGCTTCATTTTTCCAAGTTCTCTTACGTAATCACCTCGGGCAGTTCAGTTTTTCTTATTTTTCTTTTTATTATTTCTATTCATTCCATTATTGCTAATGCTTTCTTCATTATTGTTGTCTTCATTTTTGGTAGTTAACTGGAAAGATGTTACTACTAAATATATGCTCTGGAATCCAACAAAAAGGCATTCGTTAAGTTTGAACTGTTTTCAAAGTTTATATAAAAAAGATATTTTTTATTATAAAAATAATTTATAAGAAACATTTTTTTAATCCATTAGGATTGGTATGTACAAACCGAGTACGTTTCAAGAAAAGGATTAATCTATATATATAAGATTAACCTATATATATATATATATATATATAAATATATATACATACGAGTAAACAGTTAATAAAACATGTTAAAAAACACTTTGAAAAAGAGTTAAAAACATATTTAATCTGAAAAAGAGACACTTAATAAGTGGATAGTCCTTAATCCATGGAGTTTCGAAGAAATAATTTCCTTCTCATCAGAGAGTAGGATTAAGAAAAATGCGGGATCGGATTTTGCATACAAAAGTATTTGATGAAACAACGAGTAAGTCAAAGATCTTACTTGATAACAAAAAAGTGAAGCAGAGGGAATATGGTGAAGAAAAAGGTGATTACACGTGAATGGATAGTCTGGTGAAAGATAAATAATCCAATGACGGTAAAATCCAAAAATATAACTTCAAGAAAGTTAATTGAATTCTGCTAGTTCAGGATATATCTACAACCCCTGTTGAACAGTTTGAATCACTTGTAGCTTGTTGATATTTATATAAAATAATGCAATAAAATAAATTATAAAACTAAGGAAAAATTAAAAAATCTGAAATTTAGATCACATTTATTTAAAAATACTCAAAGGATACAACAGTTTGTGTCATTTTTTTAATATCTACGATGAACACAAAATGTTTCCATAAACTGAAATAGCAAGAAAAATGAATATGAGTTCATTATATAATATTACCTTTCAATCTGATTCACCTCCAAGGAGAACTAAGATACAACTGTGCCATACGACATGTGTGCTATACACTCACTGAGTCAGCAGATTAAAGTGAAGGAGAAAAAGAAATGTTTTCAACTAGGAATTATGAGCATTTAAGCAAAATTGGGGTGACAAAACACCCCAATCGAACTAACGCAGGATTATATAAATGAAGAAGAACTAATGCATTTTATTTATTAAAAGAATATTTTCTGACAATGGCAATTATTTTATACAGAAGAAACATACTAAATTTGTCTAGATAGTATTAGTCGTGACAGAGATTTATTATTTCAAAAAGAACATTATTATTTGAAGTAGATGATACAGATTGGTTTAGAAAGCACTGTAGAATTTCCCCAGATTCGCCTGGTGGATATGATATTACTTAAAGGGGGAATGAAAAGTATTCGTTGTGTGTGATTGGTGCAATAAAAGTTTTGTTCAACATCTTGGCTGAAATCAAATTTGCTTTAATGAAATTCATGGCTACCAGCTTCAAAACTGATTTGCCAATTTCACAACTAAATAATAGAAACTAGGCTGTCACTAACATCTGTATAACTTATTGCATGAAACATTATGAAATAAACGGCCACCTTGGATGTTGTTTAGTTTCTTTCCTAAAATCAATTTGGATGAATTTATGCACAGGCACAGGTGTGAATTAATACAAATAGAGAAAATAAATTTATATGACAGAATTATGTTTTAAAATATCTGCTGGATGCCACATTGCGTTGATAAAATTTTTGAAATTTTATATTGATATTGAAGAACTAGCAGAGGCACACTGATTATTGGTGCAAACTGGGGGCTTGTCATGTTCGACTTCTGTCAGAGCTATTGCATCATTTTCATTTATATCCTTAGAAAAGGTATGCACCTATATGTCTCTCCCACGCAGATATGGATGAAATAGTAGGATAAACAAGTCATTCAAGCCTTGTTAGGTCAAAATCCTAATGGAAATCCATCTGTAAATAAATAACCCCTCTTCTCTTGAACGCTAACAATCTACTCCTTCCAACCTATCCGCCACTAAACTCCCACATTGCTCCGCATCTGTAGTGGAATCGCTAACTTCCAGCCCCTAATCCCTCACATGCAAACTGTTTTAATAGCCATCACTAAACATCTATACATTTCTACCTCTAAGGCATGCATTATAGCTCATCCCTATCCATTAAGGGACTTAACAGCCTATGCACACAAAGGCAGGTACTTAACAGCCAAAGTACTCAGAAACAAAGCAATATGCACTACACAACTGTCTCCTCGAGTTTTGCAACGATTAATTACGTTATTGAAACGACACTCCTTGTTATGCAAAACGCCCCATGACTCTTACTATAAAAAAACCTACAACTTCAACTCTATTCGCACCTACTGAAAACCTGCCCATATATCTATTCACCTAATTACGCATGACTCAAAACTTGCTGTCTTATCCATGCTATATTGCACTTACATCTTAACCCTCCTATCATCTAAAATAGCTCGGGCACAACTCGTAGCTCAATTCTTAATACCTACTCATACTGTAACACTATACTAGACCTAAGCTAACATTAATAAAATAAAAAAAAAAAGGGTAAGACTAAAATCACATTATCTCCTCCCTAACAAGCACTCTTACAAACATAGACGCTTACACTGCATGAACTTCACCCACCCCCTTTATCCATTAACAAGTAAATAGCATGTCCCTAAATCACTTTGAGGAGTGTAACTAATCAGTAGAGATATAATCCCCCACAAACTAACCCAGTAACACTAACAACGCGGGGTCGCAGAAATACCTGGATTAGAACCTAGGCGCGGAGAAAACCCTCTCAGGGCTGACGGACCCAGTAGGTCTTCCCAGATCATCTGTCTAGGAGAAGGAAAACTCTGAAACTAAACCAAAGGGGAGAGAGGCCTCTTCAGTCTTGGATGACAACCTTCCTAGAGCTGGTGACTCAAACAAATTCACCGGTTTGCAAACCTAAATTGCTTAAGGAGTAGATAGGCTCTGTCTATCGCCCGGCTTCCATACTCCTTCTTTGCCTATTAGTCAAGCGCAGAGACACTATCTCAGTGATTCGACAGAAACACCCAGCGGTAGATCTTGTTTCCTGGCTAGGGCAATGAACGCCGTTCTTCCCCATTCCCAGCATGCCTCACCCCTAAAACTGAACATTTGGGAGTGCTTGAGTATAAGATATGCCTGAGCGATTAGATTGGGTTGACCTTCTTCTAAAGGGTTGAGAGTACCGGATTGACAGTTCCTGGCTGCTGTTCCCGACTGGTAGTACAGGAGCCCTAACTCTTTGGTAGCGCTTAGAGCGGCTGCTCCATCAACAGTTGAATAATATCGGGTTGTTTGCAGTGCCATGACGCGCATGGAAAGGGACCCTGCACTCATCCCCGGTGGGCTTTCCCGAGGCCACAATCCTAATTGGAGAAAGGTCAGCTGATGGTCTACTTGTGATGCATGTCTGAAGCTCCGCATAACCTCTTGTTTAGCTCCCCCTTACCGAAACTCTAAAAAAAAAAATATGACGACAGTACAATCTAAAAATAAGCTTAAACCAGGATTAGGGACAAACAAATTCAACTTGCCGCCTCCCTTGAGGCTCTCATTCACAAATATCCGTGGGCTTAGAACTAACTTAGCTGATGTTGGAGCATTTCTCTTAACAAATACCCCGGATATCTTAGCACTAAGTGAGACTAACCTACACTCCTCCATTCCCTCTAACCACTTTAACATGCCTGGATATCTCCCACTCTGCCGTAAGGACTCTGACAGACATATGCACGGACTTGGAGTTTACATTCGTAATACCCTTCCCTTGACTAGAGAAACAAACCTAGAAACAGATGATCAAGCCTTTATGTGCTTTAGACTAAACGTGCAACACAGTATTAGCTACTATTATTTTCTCTACCGCTCTCCCTCGACTCAGGACTGCTCCATAATAAACAAAGTATCTGACAGCATAGACACGGCACTGTCCCTCGACACTAGCGCACAAATACATGTGTTTAGTGACTTTAATATCCACCACAAAAACTGGCTTGGATTCTCTACTCACACAGATGCAGCGGGCAGCACAACCCATAGCTTCGCTATATCTCACTCCCTATCACAAATTGTTACGTTTCCAACCCGTTTCCCTGACCAGGAAGAACAACACGCATCACTTCTAGATCTGTTTTTCACCACAGTTCCCGATGACTGCATAACAGAGGCCCACAGCCCACTCGGGAACGCTGATCATGCAGTGATAATGGTTGAAATCGCCCTAAACTCTAGACCCAAAACTGAAGAGCCAGTGCCCAAAACAACGAGATATTATAATAAGGCTGACTGGGAAGCCATCAGGGAACTAATTAGAGATGCTCCATGGAAAAATATTTTCTCTCTCCCTGCTGAACAATGTGCAAACGAGACCACTGACTGGTTCAAAACTGCAATCGAAGCGCATGTTCCCATGCGGAAATTTTATAGTAAGCCCCACTCTCCCCAATGGTTTACGTCGACTTGTGCAACTGCCATTACTCAAAAGCAGCATGCATACCGTAGGTTTAACCGACATAAGTCCAGTTCAAACAGACTGAAGTATATAGAAGCTAGAAATAACGTTAAGAAAGAAATAGCGACAGCTAAGAGAGAATTTACGGAAACCACTAAAAAGCGCATCGAAGCACAAAAACTAGGAACTCGAGACTTCTGGAAAATCTACAACAGTGTAGTAAATAATGGGCAATCAACAATTCCCCCACTAACCAACAATCACGAGGTTGTCTCCTCAGCAACCGACAAGGCTAACATGCTTGCCAGTCGGTTTGCCTCAAACTCCACACTGGACCCTTCCAACCACCCCCTACCTGACTTTCCTATGCGGACAGACGCCACACTAGACGATCTGAAAACCACCCCTGCTCAGGTGCATGCTATCATAAAAAACCTTGACACCTCAAAAGCATGTGGACCCGATCTTATCCCAGCTGTGCTATTAAAAAAGTGCTCAGCCGAAGTAGCTCCAGTTCTCTCCAAACTCTACAACAAATGTCTTAATGAAACTTGCTTTCCGGGCTGTTGGAAAACTGCTTCTGTTGTACCAGTATTCAAGAATTCTGGGGAAAGGACAGACCCATCAAATTATCGCCCCATTAGCCTCCTCCCACTTTTTGCCAAAATATTTGAGACCATAATTAACCATGCTCTAGTCCATCATCTTACAGATGCTAAACTACTGACTGACAAACAATATGGATTTAGACAAGCCCGTTCCACAGCAGACATCCTCACTGTGATCTCTGAACGTATATACCATTCACTGGACAAAGCGGGGGAAGGCAGAGCGGTAGCTCTAGATATATCTAAGGCTTTTGACAGGGTATGGCATGAGGGTCTCCTCAGTAAAATCAGATCATACGGTATCACTGGTAGAATACTTAACATAATTAAATCCTTAGATAAGAGAAAAATCCAGGTAGTCCTCGGCGGTCGCACATCTAAACAATATGATATAAATGCGGGAGTGCCCCAGGGTTCTATCCTTGGACCTCTATTGTTCCTGATATTCATAAATGACCTCCCCGACAACATTGCCTCTGAGATGGGTATATATGCTGATGACACTACACTCTATGGCAGACACGACAGGAAGACGAATGAACACATTTCTAAAGAAATGGCAGAAACACTAGAGGAAGATCTCCAATCTGTAGTGGAATGGGGACAAAAGTGGTTGGTCGCGTTCAATGCTGCCAAGACTAAACTAGTTTCATTCAATAATTACAAGAAACCCTCTCTACCACCCATAGCAATGGCCAACGACTCTTTATCTGAGAGTCCATCTTTCAAACTCCTTGGCCTAACGTTCACAGGAAACATGAGTTGGAACAATTACATTGAAGGCATTGCCAGGGCCGCTGCAAGAAAGGTAGGCTCTCTCTACCATGCTAGAAAACTACTAACACCTGAAAGTATCCTGTACCTCTATAAGGCCACCATTCGCCCATGTATGGAGTATTGCTGCCACATCTGGGCTGGTGCATCTGCTACTAGTCTCTCGCTCCTTGACAAGGTTCAAAAGAGAGTCGCAAACCTGATAGGCCCTGAACTGGCATCTAAGCTTCAGCCTCTGTCCCATCGACGAAATGTTGCATCCCTCTGCCTTTTCTACAAGTATTTTAGTGGTGAATGCTCTGACGAACTGCAATCACTTGTGCCCCCACGAAGCGAGCACCCTCGACAAACCCGACAGGTTACTAGATCCCACCCCCACACTGTAGAGATCCCTAGATGTAAAAGATCTTTTTACTCCAATAGTTTCTTCCCCAGAACCGCAAGACTCTGGAATTCCATTCCAGGTCCCTGCTTCCCCAACAGTACTGACGTGCAGAAGTTCAAGTGTAACGTGAACCGACACCTTGCTGCCCAAATCCCTACATAGTACCCCAGTAGTTGTTTCCCCTGATAGTAGCCCCCTACACCAAAGTGGCAATTTGCCTTGTTTGGGGTGAAAATGTAATAAAAAAAAAAAAAAAGTTATCTAAATGTAAAACTGAAGTAATACCACTTACCCCATGTGTTGAATCAGTAGTTTTCAAACAATGGAGTATACCACACTAGTATAGAGAGAGATAGAAGATAGCTGGTCTAACAGAGAGATTGAAAAACAATCATAGATTTAAGAAGGATATGGAATTAATATTAAGATCTAATCTGTGAAGAATTAGTGGTAAATTTTTCAAGGGTCGTTTTTCTGGCTGGATCGTTGTAAATTCCAATTAACTCATTAATGTTTATACCGAAAATATTTTAATTATTTAGATATAATTCTCAGATGAGAGCGAAGTGAGAGAGACAGTAATTGGTTATCTTTTTAATAGCTACCTGACAAGATGTGTGCTGGTATTTTTCCTCTAACGGAATTCATTGCATGCTCCTCGTCTTCTGTCCATGTAACCTTCTGTCAAATTTTAAGTTCTGTTCCCTTTGACAACTTAGTTTCTATTTTACATCCAACATCACTTCAATCTCTATTTATATAAAGTTATTAGCAGGCCACCCAGCGTTGTCTGATTGTAAAATATGCACAAATATTATATTTTTTATTCATACAGAAACTGAAACATGTGCATAGGAGTATTATATATTTTTTCTAAACAGTTCACTTCTTGTAAGTAAAAAAAAAAAAGAAGAAGAATACTCGAGCTGAGGTCGAAACCAAAAGCTAAAGACAGGGAGTCAAGTACAATAACCGTTATGCCGGCTTCATGCGATCTCTAAAAAGTATTTGCAACTTTACTTATTTTGAAAATAATGAATCTGTCATGAGAACGACTCACACATGCATATTTGTGAAACAGCAGACATAAAAATCCGATGACCCCCACGTACCAATTTTTTAATTTTGACCCATTAGCAGCTCGTTTTCCCGGATGAAAACCAATTACAAGTTTTCTATGTGTGTGAATATCTTATATACCAAATTTCAAGTCTGTAAATCAAAAATCCGTTGAGTGTATAGATTGAGAAGTGTTCTCACAGACATTCTTATTTATATTATTTTTAAACATGATGAATTTCTTCATATTAAAAAAAAGTAAACTTATGGAAAACATACTCTAATCGCAAAAAAAAAACCTGGACTGGATTCTCAGTGACATTCTCCACTCTAACCACAATCAGTCCGGTTCTCAAGAACTCAACGGCTCGACTCCCTCACACATCTTAACTCCCAGCCTTATATTATCTCATTTATGCAAATTAATGCGCAATCGAACCTGATGATTTGTTGCCTTCTCGTGTCCCACTGGTTGGGTTTTGAGTTCGCACATGCAGCTCACCTCCATGACTACAGTCACACTACAATTTTCACTACACACCCCTTTGATCTCATGATCATAAACTGGGTAGGGAAGTAGTATCCGTCTTTGCTCGATACAGCTAGCGCTCAACACTCCGCTAGACACAGCTAGTGCTCAACACTTCGCTAGATACAGCTAGCACTCAACACTCCGCTAGACACAGCTAGTGCGCAACACTCCGCTAGACACACCTAGCGCTAAACACTCCACTAGACATATCTTAATTTTTAAATTTCTCATTTAAAAACGACTTTACATACAAGTCGACTAAATCGCATTGTAATTCTTTTTAACAGTGACTACTTTTTCTTCAAAAACAAAATCGACTTGAATTGTACTCTCATCAAAATAACTATCGTTCAAAAACGACACCTTTTTTCTCCTTTTCAGCACAACACGATTTCATGTTAACTTCCGTATTTAAAAATAACTTTTAAATACCTACACGTCGTCCGAATCACATTTTTAGTTTTAACAGCGACAACTTTTTACAAACGCAATAAAATCCGACTCGAATTGCACTTTCATTAAAAATGAACGTCGTTTAAAAACGACACCTTTTCTTTTTAACACAACAGGACTTCATCTTAAATTCCTCGTTGAAAAGCGAATTTAATGCATACAAGTCGTTCGAATCGCATTTTAAGATCTTTTAACAGCGATGACTTTTTCAAACAATAAAATCCGACTCGAATTGTACTTTTATAAAATAATTTTCGTTTAAAAAAACAACTTTTTTCTTTTCAACACAACAGGATCTCATTTTAAATTCCTCGGTGAAAAAACGAATTTAATGCACAAGTCATCCCAATCGCATTTTAGGTTCTTTTGACAGCAACGACCTTCTTTTTTTTTAACAAATATAAGCGAATTTCATTCCAAATTTCACGTTTAAAAACGACGACTTTAATGCAAACAAGTAGACCGGACTGCATTCCAACACGTTCATTTGACGATAGTTAAAGAAATCCAACGAATCCCACTGGGATTAACAAACAAAAAGGCAAAAAAGTCCGACTCACTTCATATCTTCAACCTTCGCAGTTCGACACGACTCATTCAATTCTCTCTTTGACAACGCTTTTTAATTTTAAACGCGACTTTTAATTTTCCAGGTTCGACGCGAATCATTTAAAATTTCCCATTTCATCTCGGCCGCATTGGTCCCACATTTAAAGCCGAAATAACTTCTAATCGCAAAAAAAACCTGGACTGGATTATTAGCGACATTCTCCACTCTAACCACAATCAGTCCGGTTCTCGAGAACTCAACAGCTCGACTCCCTCAAACATCTTAACTCCCGGCCTTATATTATCTCATTTATGCAAATCAATGCGTGATCGAATCTGATGATTTGTCACCTTCTCATGTCCCATCGGTTGGGTTTCGAGTTCACACATGCAGCCCACCTCCGTGACTACAGTCACATTACAATTTTCACTACACATAGGAACGTATAAAATGATAAGTGTAATTATAATTTTAATATTTATAACAGTTCTCCATTCTTTATCAAAAATGTATTTACTCGTAAAAATTAAATTAATATGAAACCATTTTTAAAAACACTACATTTTCAACTTCGTAAAATGCTCATAAACATCTGTCTGTATAAAATTTCTCCACCGAATTTTTTAAAAGTTAACATATGCACACCATCTTGTAATAATCGTTAAAAACAATATCAGACATACATGCATACATGTGTGTGTGTGTGTTATTATAATAGATAATTCAGAAATTAAATTTTAAAACTGTGAATTACAAAACAAAAAGAAATCCTCAATCATTTAAGCAACATAACTGTAAAACTGATGCTTTGAGGTAAATCTTGAATCTTTTGTAGACTAAGAAATGCCAAGTTAATATATAATGTTCTATTGTATTTCATTTTATTTTTCAATTGTATGACTTGACTGGCAACAGATGCTAAGGAAAGTCTTTTTCCCATGACACAATAATTTTCTTAATAAATTAACTTTTTATTTTCTTCTTGAAGTAATAGTTTGAAGCAACTATCTCCTCCAGTGACAACGACATCTTTACAATTATTTGTATTACTTATTAATAAAATTGGTGGTTCTGTTTTTATACGAATGTGATATGCCTATCCTAAGGTTACTAATTGATGACCTCATAAACAATGATGACAGGAGGTTTTACATATAACCCAAATCATATAAAAATATGAATTTTAATTTCGTTCGCTGTCTCTTCTCTATTTTTGCTGTTTCTCTTAATTATTTTCTTGTAATAAATTATTTACAATTTTGGACAGATAATTCATTGAAGAGATGTATTACTTGAAAAAAAAATCAATTTTGTAATGAAATCGAACAGATATACCAAGTGTTGTTGTGCATGTTCTGCATACTGAGAAAACTTGGAATATCTCCAGCTCAACTGGGTATTTGTCTTTTGGAGAATTTTCTTGATTTTTATAAGGAGGTTTCTTTTGGGACTTGGTGGTTGACAGTTCACCCTTGCAACTCTTGTAGGAAGAGTAGCAAAACGTTCTATCTAATGCTTTTTTCATAGTCTGTATTCCGACACCCATCTCTCAACCCACTACATTCTGTACTTAAAATTTAATCTCCCATAACTCCAAATTTATGCATAATAGATAGAATAGTAAATTTACAAGGACACACTATACAATTATATATGTACACGTAGCAACTTATAAACGATTGGCACATCCCACAGTTTTTATTAGTTTACATTAGGAACAATCCAATATAGATGAAAATAAATAAAAATATAAAAATAAATAATGAAATGAAAATTAGAAAGATAAGCATATTAACATTAAGATGCAAAATAAATAAATTAAAAATAATTAAAAATAAATGAATAGATAAGAATAAATACATTATAATTAAAAATAAAATCAAAACAATAATATACAGGCTAAAACTAATAGTAAAACAGTATTATTAAAGATGATTAATATAGAAATACTAAGTCTGTTGGTAATATATAAAACAGATAAGAAAAATATATATAATAAAATTAAATAAATAAAAAATAAAAGTAAAACGAAAACATAAAAAAATAGGGAAAAATAAAAATGATTAGAAAATAGATAAAATAAATAATAATATACAAACTGATATATACATACATACATATATATATATATATATATATATATATATATATATATAAACAAGTCATTCGTATAAATAAATTATATAAATAAACACAATTTTATTTGAATAAATTATATAGAGTGTGTCCATGACAACTCCTCTGCTGTCCAGATATTATTTGGTCCCGATAATTTCCATTTTTTAGTGACATTCTTTGGTCCCTTTCTTCTTAAAAAAGAGATGTAATTCTCGAAATATTAAAGACTTCCACCTTCCTCGTCATCTCAAACAGTAAGTCCATGTTTACTGATTTGTAATTTTTTTTTGGAAAATAAATTGATATGCAAAGATGAAAAAAAACTCTACAAGACCTTCTGTCATGTGTCCATTGTTGTTTGTACGTCTCATTAGTTCAACACCCGGTTCCCTGCATTGCTGTGGCCTTCTTATACTCCTTCTTTATTTATATATACATACCTAACTTTACATAAATAGAAATGAACATATACACACAAACTCTTTCTTTACTCTCTTTTCTTTTTTCTGTAAAAATATTTTTTTAACCAATGAGTTGAATATAGAATTTAAAGAAATATCTTTTTCACGACATTCCTAATAGAGACATAGTATATCGTGAAGATGAAAACTTAAGCTTAAAGAATAATCAATATTAATAGATGAATAATCGATCTAACTTTTATCTACGTTTTCTTTTGCTTTCCATAAAAGAACGAAAAGGAAAACTATCTGTTTGTAATAGAACAAATATTAAGGTATAAACATTATTTAGAATTAAAATAAAGATGATGGAATTGGTCTGATAAAACCACTCATGCATAAATAAGTATCGTTCACCATAATAAAGATCAATATGTATTAGTGGACATATCTATACTTCCCTTAGTCTGTCTATTTGTCTGTTTCACTTTGTCTCAGAAACTACTGGGCCGATCTGGTTGAATTTTTGTATGAACATTTATGATGTGACACAGCAAACTAAGTATTCTGGTATATGTTCGATGTATAGTTGTAGGAGAAATAGAGATTAATAGGTATTAGTCACTATAATACCACATTTACTCCAGAAGCTTACTTGGAAAAAACTGAACCGATTTGGCTGAAATTTTGTATGGACCTTTGTTATGATAAGGTGCAACGAACTAAGTATTATGCACAAGTATTGATGGGAATTAGTCACTAAAATACCACATTTACTTTACAAGTCTGGCATAAAATTAAAGTGAACAAGCTGTAACTTTTGCTTGTTTTGAACAGACCAAAATGTTTAGTATATGTTTACTCTTCTCGTCACACAAAAGTTAATTAATAAATAACAACCATATGAATCCATTTCGAGTATTTGAGTCACTTGAAAAGGCAAATAACAAGTCAGACAACTTCACTACCTTCAATTTATTCCCATAATAAGAAGTTTTCTCTTGTTCTTTCTACTTTCTGTACCGATTCGTACATTTTTTTCTTTGTTTCTTCTTTTAAATTTTCCAGCTTGAGACCTTTTTATTTTTAATTTATTTTTATTAACTTCACCGATTGAGACATTATTTTATATTCAGTGAAGAATAATTATTTTAGCATCATTTTTTGACGCAGGCTGTACGGTCGTCTGTACATGAGTGTTTAGTATTCATTTTATGCACGAATATAAATCTGTGTTTGAGCTGAAAACAGCCTAACACAAGTAACAAATGAGAAGAACGCACAAAGCAGAAGAAGGCTTGATAAATATTTAAGGAAGACTGACTTTACGATAATCATGTTCCCATCCTATCATTTTCTATGATGTTTATTCCATGCAAAACAGAAATTCTTTCCTTTAATAGGTGTTAAGTGAAAACTATATGCTAGTTTATCTCTATATAAAATGGTGTATATGGTTCAAATATTTGTATGTATGGAATTCACTCCTTAATTGATTGATCATTATGAAATTTAAATTATAGCTGCTAGGAGTAATGTGGCATATATTTCGCTTAATTTAACTTTTTTGGCAACAAATGTAAAAGAAAGGTGGAAATTCTGTGTGAAAATTCAAATAACTATGATTTCTGTGTAATTTGAAGAATAGGTATTAAACATCAATTAATAAATATTCTCCTAATTTTAGTTGCTTTTATACATTTTAAATGAATTTTAGATTTTCATTGACTTTGATCCATAATAATTAGACACAAATTAAGCAAGATCCCTTGAATTATAATTACTTCGTAAGATCCTCTTAAGCTTAAGTTTAAAATTTTAGATACTTTTGGAATGCAAAGTTTTTAATAGATTTTTATCAAAATTGGAATAAATGTTCTAGACTTAAGGGTTAACATGATTATATTTTGATTTTAATCTTCGCAAGAAGTTATAAAAGTGATGCAAAACTGATCTGTTTGAGAATTAATCTTTGGATGGGTATTCGTCTATTTTTTTTTTCTTTTTTCTTATAAATGCTGTTTGTCATAAACAAGGGTGTATGAAAAAAAGATGCAACGAACACTGATTTGGATAGAGTTCAAGAAAGAAGATACATTGTGATATTAGTCAATAAAATAGATTTTCTTTTCAGAAATTGAAAAATCGTTTGAATAGGTAGGCTTGTATTGTTGTTTAAGATGGAGACAATATAATTCAATCATGGCTAAAAGGCACCAATGGTCTCAGCGTGATCAAATAGGAAGCCTTTTCAGATTGTGAGAATATTGGAAGGTGTTAAATTCTATCTTCGTTCTTTCTCTCTATTGAATCATTACATCGTCTTTTGATTGAAAACAATATGTGACAACACGTGCTTCCTAACTCTGTTGAATTCATTAATGCGTAATTCATGGATATACGTTTGGAGTTGGTATCTCTCTAGTGTTCTGTTAGTATCGAACAAATGAATTCTGTTAATAATTGCAAATAGAAAAAAAAGAGAATACTAGTTGAAAGATTCTAAAAGCATAAAATTACCAAAATCATTTGCTTAACGGATAGAGATATGTCAAGTGACAGAAATGGAAAACTTAGGCATCAAAGTTGTTACGCACGCACACACACAATATATATATATATATATATATATATATATATATATATATATATATATATATATATACATATACATATACACACACACACTCGGTTGTAAAATATGCTTAAATATTATATTTTAATTCATGCAAATTTTGTATTTATTAATATAGAGCCAATTTTATATTGATTATTATATTGTACCTAATATATAATAGTGATTTCAAAAGTAAAAAAAAATGACACATGTGGCATCAGTTAAAATTGAAACCAAACATAAAGCTCTCCAGTCTCATCAAATGACATGAATCCATACGTAAACAAAAATCTGCAAAAGATAATGTTGGATTAAGGTGTGTGTGTGTAGGGGTATATTATGTGATTTTTGCCAGCTTCAGTTTCCTTCGATTCATTATTATTATTATTGTACTTGCAAAGCAAACGAATATAAAAATAAATGCTTCCACTCTTGAAATGTGCATAATTTTAGCTAAGCCGAATGCATATGATTGAACCATCAACATTTCCGCGGTTTAATGCTTCCATTACTCTTCCCTCTTAGCTTTGCATTTTAAATAAACTGATTTTAATATTGATAAACTGATTTAGGAAGAATGCAAAGTGCAGTTAAAATAAATAAAACAAGAGTTTTATTTCTATCATTAATTTCCAATTGAATTTGGAAAACATTATTTTCTGGCTAAATTGGGAAAATTGGATAAAGTTTAATTATTTTGTAAACGAAAAAGAAATAAATAAAAATCTATTCGGTGTTATAATTGCAGTTCTTGAAAAATTGGAAAATTGACAGGTTTATGTATTCTTGGAATTTAAAAGATACATCTTATTTATCTTATCCAGGTTTTCAGGGATGTATGGACACGGACACACACACACACACACACACACACACACATGCACACATATATAGTCATTTACAGGCAGCTGTTTCGTTGTTTCATGACTCAGCAGTGTGGCTCAACACAGCCAGCACATCAATTCCAAGATTTGAAAACCAAACGCCAGATCATTTTCAGCCATGATCAATGGTGTTGGGTATCTTACCATTTTAGCTAGCGAACATAATACAAAGTGCAGAAAAGTTTATATTTCTCACGTGAATTTATTCATTTGTTAACAAAGACACAATGCTGGTAACTTTCTAAAGAGTATTGCATAGTTTTGTTTTCTTTGCTAATGGTTACGCTTATGAAGACCTATGTGTCACTCGAGGATAAAAATTAAATAGATTGTTAGTTCCACGATGAATGCCATCACAAGATAATTAGAAATAATGAATGACATATGCATAAGATTAGTTAAGAGGAATTAATTATCCAAGATGACGGCTTAGCAATTATTTGTTTACATTACACCGGCAGACTATCATGTCGTAGTCGATTGAGAAGCAGTCTCGTGGAGTTTTGCTTCACAGATGGGGTGTTCATGGAAATTCCATTTGGTTTTGCTACAGAGAAAGAATGAAATTTTTTTGCTATGTTTGTAGGAATGAATGTGCTCTCCTGCTCACACCACTGAATCCTATGCCATTCTATTGTTATCAAAATTTATCTTCCATTAAATAAAAACGTATCAACCACCACTTTTGTAAAATAAGACAAAACCGACTTTAGAGTCTTCACGGCATTCTGGACTGTCATCATAGACTTAGGGTTAGTGTTAGAGTTAATGACGGCATATTTGCAACTTCGTCATCAAGTAAATTAAATTCAAGCATTCTCATTTCCATTTACTTGTATGATGACAATACTAATTCTTATAAATTGTATTGAGAGAGACGAGTATCTTGCATCAATTTATTGACAAATAAAGAATAATTAATATTTTTCTTGTTTATTTAATGCCCGAGTATATAAACATTTGTTATTAGCACCCAATTTTTTTTAAATATGATTTAAAAATTTTTGTTTCATTTTAGCCTATTACATATTTTTATTTCAATAAATATTCGATTAATAGTAAATATAAAGAAATAATAAATCCATGTGTGATTATCAAAATTATGATTACATGAGATAAAAATAAACAGACACGAAGTTGTCTCATAACTTCATTAATGTAGATGATAAATATAATACGAACTAAAGTACAAGTTTATGGTAGGTTTCTCAAATTTTATGCCGCATATCTACTCAATAAAGAAAAATAAGTTTTTACTTTATTTTAATTTTCAGCCTTCATGAATCTTTTGACCTAGATTTCCGTGACCTTGGTACGACGAGAACCGCCGGCAAAAAATCTAGACCATTTATTTTGTTCTATTTATTTACTTTTTATTTTTGAAGTAATTTTGTGGGGAGTGAAGAAGAAAGGGAATGGTAATTTTACTTTTTTTATTTTTCAAATTATTTGACGGAGCATTTGATAAGCCAATGAAAATTGGAATTTTGAAATGGAAGCAGATGACTTTCTGAATAAATTGGAGAAATTTATCCAAACGCCTGGAGAAACATCAAGTTATTGTCAAGAGAGGAATTTAATAGCCTCGTAGTGATACCCTGTTTTCTAATAGGTTCCTTTCCTATAAAGAAAAAAACAAAAAATTTAAATATATTCCAACTTGTCTTGGAAAAAAAAATCTGTCAACTGTATTCCGGAAAAAAACAAAACAAAAACAAAAAAACAGTTTTGCAACAAAAAAAATATTGCAACTTTTCTTGAAAAAAACAAACAAATATATAAAAATATAAACTACAAAAAGATGTTAAAACTTTTCTTGAAAATAATGTAAAAATAAAATTAGAAATATAAACTTTCACAAAAAATCCTAATGAGGATCATAAAATTTTTCACCCTCTCATACTTTTATTATCGAAATTAGTGAAATCGCTCATTTTTTAATCAAATCAATTACTTGCTCTATTTAGGGACCTACTTCGATGTACCGAAAGGAAGCTTCACATATCTCCCTGGAGTGACTTAGTCGACAATACATTCAGTCTATATTGCACTGTAGAGAATCTACTGTTGATTTTATAAAAAGTATTCTTATATAAGAGCTTGAATTAATGTTTAAAATTCAAAAGTCTGTCGAATGCTCCCCTGCCTTATCAAAGAACCAACTATTGATTTTATGAAATTATTTTTACATAATCACTTAAAGTTGAACATGTATGAAAGTCAAGTATCATAGTTCAGTTGTGCTCTAAAATGAAACATTTATTTCGAGCACGCCCCTGTCTTACAAAAGAATCTACATTTGAGTTGCACCTTTCTGTTTGTGCGGGGGTAAAACTTCTCAAATGAACTTGTGTATAAAAGTTGTATAAAAGTATTAACTTTGGTCAAAATCGGACCCCCTCCTTTAATCAGATTGTTTTGATTATCAATTTTCGATACTTATCAGATGCATTCCAAAACCTACGAAAGATCACTCCCAGAGACATCAAGTACATTCGTGTGAAATAAAAAAAATCGGCCCAGATGTTTTTGAGTCCATATGGAACGAACTCGCACGCACATACGCACAAAGTCTCTTTTTTATAATAGTAGAGATAGAGAAAGAGATTTTCTAGAATCTATTAAATATAGAATCTATTAAATATAGAATCTATTAAATATTCACTTAATATCATATACAAGTTGATGGAAGTTTTTTATTGTTGCTGAATGATCATATTTTCATTTCAAACTTTATTATTTCTTTCCACCACATGTTTTTATTTTCCCCAACACTCCTTTGCTTACTTTTCCCATTCTTTTTTTTCGGGCATCAAGATCATTCCCCCTACTTGCCTCCTACTCTTTCCAAATACCAGCTAACACACAATGAGAATGGACTTCTTACTTTTACTTTTGAGAGAAAAAAAAGTAAGAACAAAGATCCAGAACTCTTTTATTTATAAATCCGAAATTAATTAAAAAATTATATAATTGAAAAAAGTGTCGGCAAATAAAGGCATCTTGAATTGAAAAATTATGAAAAATTTAAGAATAAACAAACTGTTTTAGAACATGTTTTTAGATACGAAAAAAGAATTTTCTTTTTAGTGCTCTAAGGGGTATAATATATCTATATCTATATATATATATAACACCCTGCAAATCCCTTCTTTTCTGACAAAAATCATTAAGCTTCGAAATATCATGGTGTAAAAAGTTTTTCTTTATTGATTGGATGATCTATTAAAATTGATTTACCTTTGAACTGCTATTTTTTATATTTATTTGCTCCACCCATTCTTGTAAAGTTTTGTGTATTATGAGAGGTATTGTATAAGGGTTATTTATTTTTTTATCTTTATCATTCTGTAATATATATATATATATATATATATATATATATATATATATATATATATATATATATATATAGTGTCCATCAATTTTTCACAATTTCTATATCTATTAGAACAAGTTTTTCACAATTTCTATATCTATTAGAACAAGAAAAATATATATGCTTTGCTAATCTTTCTAAATACACCCGTTCCTGTT
Organism: Euprymna scolopes; assembly: GCF_053919585.1. Classification (NCBI taxonomy): domain Eukaryota; kingdom Metazoa; phylum Mollusca; class Cephalopoda; order Sepiida; family Sepiolidae; genus Euprymna; species Euprymna scolopes. The sequence goes on from NC_136492.1 coordinate 46,305,093, forward strand.
GTAATGGACACTTTTGTGGTAATCTTTCTGTGCAAATAACTATAAAGAGAATCTGGAATTTTGATTGTTGAGCATTTAATTTGGTCTCATTTATTTTTTGATTTAGTGGTATTCACACGCGCATGTTGGTTGATCGTACTTTCCACTTGAGTTTGTATCTCTGATTGCATTAGCCCTGCATTGTGGGTAAGGAGCGAATTAACACATCTCCTTTATCTTCTGCTCAATGTCCAGGTGCTGAATAAGTGCTTCAGCTTGAATGAATTTCCAATTTAAGATTCACAGTTCTCTGTTAACCTAATGATATACGATGGCTTGTAATCTCCATTCTTTGAAGGTCTTGCTGTGCAGTGAATTGCCTGACACTTTACTTGCATATGTATGGAAAAGAGATTAACGTTTGTTGGCATTCACAGATTATATCAGCACTACAACTGAATTTAATCAGGCAGACCCAAAGAAAACATTTAAACAGTTATCTTTCATTAGAAACTTTTCTGGTTTTATAGTTCTCTTTGAATCACACCTGATTTTGGAAAATCGTTGTGGTGACATTGTTTCTTCAGACGTCAATCTTTCTTTTTCTACTGTAGCCTTATTGTTACTCTGTATGCACAGGATTTTATAGGTTTTCATAATACATAAATCATAAATTCAGGTTAAAATATGAAAGAATGTTACAGGATGATGCTAACACTGTTTCTAGATACTTCTATAATAGTAAAATGACATGGAACACTGTTAGCATCGTTTTGGCATCATTTTCTATAACAGAAATAATGTCACGGGATGTTAGCATTTTTTCGACATTATTTTATAATAGGAAAAAGTCACACGATAATGTTAGCATTTTTCGATATCATTTTATAATAAAAAATAGTCACAGGACAATGTTAGCCCATAATTACATAATCCTTTAATAGTAAAAATGTTATAAGACAATGCTAACATCGTTTTTGCATAAATCTTAAGTTGTGTAACTAAAGTAAATTCTCTATTTTAATATGCATCTATAATTTTTGCAGGTAAAATATGTGTTATTGGTGTTATGTTTATCTATCTGTTCACCAAGGGACATCATATCAAGCATTAGCAGTTACTTTGAAGTATCGGTATTGTTTTTGAATAAGACACTTGTTTTTTTTCTAAATGACTTCAATTATAACACTTTCAGGAAAGTTTAGAAACAATGCAAAGTCATTTTGATGGCAGGGGTACGTTAGTAAATAAGTATTAAGAAACGTTTTTCACTGAGGTACAGGATGAGGAAAACTTTAATAGTTCTTTCTAATATTTAATGATTTCCAAGAATTTTTCTTTCTTCTTCCGTGTATAACTACAACCATGATTTGATATAATTTATGTAAATGATGCAATCTTCTACCTGTATAAAAGATAAACATGCTCTGAGATGAAGTATCGTTACCACATCTGGACAGGAGCTGCTCAGGGTACCCTTTTCTGCATTGAGAGGATTAAACATCGGTTTTGAAATTTAGTAGGCAATGTCCTTTTCTTGTCCTTTTCTCCTCCTTCTTACGGAATAGGTGTTTCATGTCTACCTGTTCCATCTTCATGGTAAGTAAGCTTTAATCTATGATCCCCTCACAAAACATTTACAACAATCATCTAATACAACCGCTGTCAAAAATTTCCCCTACGCTTTATCTGTGTCTAAAACTAAACACAAATTCCATGAACAAAGTTTATTTCCTAGAACTACCTGCTTGTGGAACTCTATACCACCAGGCAGCTTTATTTTTTAAGTCCAATATAAACAAATTCTTCTTGAGCCATCCTCTTAAATAATCAAATTCTATCTACTTTCCACTTAATACTCATCTTTATGGTTTGGTCTCATCGACCTCCTGACATTCATTAATCCTTATCATCGACTTGCCTTTAGAGCTTGATAAACAGTGACGCCTTTGTAAAAAAAATATAAACGACGATTAAAATTTTAAAATGTTGTTACAAATTTACATAAAAAATAGCATCTTAAAGCAATGCACGACAGTATGATCAATAATTTGCCACCTGAAACGTTATTCAACACACATATGTGCATATACTATGCAACAAGGTGTCTGTCTCCAATTTCTGTTTGTCTGCTCCTGATTGTGTGGAGTAAACTTTGAAACTAATTAATCATATGAATTTTGGAATACAGCTATTAAGCATAAGGATCAGTAATCTTGGCTATATTTTGCTTAATGTAGGTTTTTATAAAGAAAGAGAAAAGGGTAGAAACCTTTTGTGAAAATTAAGATGTCACCGATTTTGATGAAATTGTAACTATATGCATTAGATATCAATTGATAAATATTCCTGTAATTTCAGTTTCTTTGGGTTATTTTAAATGTTTTTAGAGGAAATTATATAACCACATATGCTATCTCATTTGAATATTAAAATATTTCCGATTTGCATGAAATTTCATCCAATAATTATATAATCAAAATTACATTAAATTTCTTCTTCTCATGCCATTAACACCAGGCCTAAATAATGAGCATTTTTCTAGACTCCAAATCATGAGCTTTTGATAAAACTTGGAACAAAACTTCTAAATATGAGATTTAGTAGCATATAAATATTCATAAGATGGCATAAAAGTAGTGCAAACTGTTTATTTTTCGTTAATAAATTTGATTAATAACTTGCAGTATACCTGTCGGTGGAAGGATATTCTGCTAGTATTTAATATAAATATTTTGCCGAGAGAAAACTTTTAGAATTTGCAGTCTATATTAAAATGCACTCTATAGTAAAATCATGTGCTAAGTCCAACTACTTCTATTCACATATTTGTCCTATTTTTGTCCGTGTTTATATCATACAATGAAACTATTTCTGTCCATTTAGAATATATATAATAAATTCCATAACTATATCGAACGTTTTAGAGATTTCAGCTTTGGCAAACCTGCATGTAGCATAAGTGAAAGATAGACACACTTTATGAAGACTTCAGTTTGAACTTTAACTTTGAGTTCATCGTGATAATCATTTGAGAGAATATCGGCAGACTTTTATGTAGCCAAGAAAGCTCATTGGCTGCATTATATGGGGAAAGTAACAGAACAGCATATCATAGCTTTCATGAATTGATTAAACATAGATTTAGATCAATGTATCACAAGGTACAATACGTTGCTCAGGATTCCTATGTAATCATAGTAAATTAACTTTCATAAATATAACTGTGTGAGTTATACCGAGAAGTTAAAGGGGGGATATAATTTTCTTTTGCCCAACACATATGATATTGAACATGAAATGAAATCTTACTGCGGTAATATTGGTATGGGAAATGTCCAAATCTGAAATCATATGAAATGAAAAACAATAGATTTTTTTATGTGTTTATATACGAGATGTGTTTATAAATTAACGGGACTGATGCTACAAACATTTTATTTTAGAGATGCCACTCAGTTATATTCTTGAAAAATGATCTCTTGATGATTCTCTTGTGTTTGGGAAAAAGATAAAAATCACATAAAGCAAGATTAGATTAATAAGGTTTTTCAGGTGCTGGAATCTTTAAAAATTTTCAATATTTTCATGCAAGATTTGTTTGACAATTAATGGGGCTGGAACGAAAACAGTTTATTTCATTTCCATTAAAACGAAATATATTTTTTCCCGTTTGAATGACCTCCCCTAACCCCCCTCTGAAGTTTAATAACCTCTCTGATCTGTCATTATGTCTCTTTTGGTGCTGGAAAACGAAGTATGTCTGTTCCAGCATTGTTATGTTATAATTTATAGATTTTTGTTCATTTATCAAAGGTCATGGCTGAGTGACCTGAAAATAGATGTAAACAAAAACCTGTGAGAAAACATGAAATGGTTGCAAAAAACTAAAATGGCATTTTGTTGCTCCAAAAATATCATGTTTAATGATAATACAATCTGATTATTTCTTTCTCATATAGTTTACAACGCACATCCAATTCCATTATTGGACGTTAGGCATTTCCATTTAGGACAAGGAAGTTATTGATGTTGCCTTTAAAAATATGATTTAAAAAACTGTTATCAGAGTATGTCACGATAATCCCACATCAGATGCTGAGTTGACAAAAATTAATTCAATGTCTGGGTTGCCATTGGAGTATCCTTTGAGTTCATTGAAACTGTCTTGGAGGATGTATGCTGTATAAGTACTGACATCATTATATTTTTAGCCATGTAAGCATTTAAAAGGAATCTACGTTGTAACATCTAAGAATTAGGTGGGTATTTATAAAGAAAAGGAAAATGTTCACGAGTATGCAGGAGGTGGGGTAAGCTTGATTAGACAAATTGATACTAGAAAAGACTATGAAATCCATTATGCCATGTTTAAATAATATTGGATCTCCTGTAATTAATCCATAGAATTCTACTCAAGACAGCAATTTCAAATAATGTGAAACCTTCATAAAAGGCATTAATTAGGTACCACATTCAGATTCTATCTGTTTATTGATTGCTATGAGATATTTGCACTGAAATGTTTAAGATACAGACAAAAGCATGCAAGCGAGTTTCTAATTCAAAGATACGTTAGCACAATAAACAGTGCCAGTTTTTACAAGTTGTCGATGAATATCGGACTAATCAAATCAGACCAGAATAAGATGGTTAGGTTGATGGGAATTCCACAGTAATAGCTTGACACAATAAGGAAAGAAATTTAATCGAGGTGGATGTATTTGTGAAGCATGAATAAGCGAATGCGATCCTTATCAGATAAGCATTGCTGAAGTAGATACTCAGCTATCAAATCGACCTTGGACTTCAGAAAAAAATCTAATTGTATTGTAGAATTCATTTTTGAAATCTTTCTTGTCAATACATTTTCAGTTTGTGGAGAGATATTAAATATGTGTTATTCATTTATAAATACCATAAATTAATTTGAATGCTTTCATTAAATTACACTCTTATTCTTATCTTTAGTTAAGTAGCTAAAACTAAGGATTTCAATCCAGTTTTATAATTTACATCCTTTATTCATTTTATGAATGCATAACTAAGTAAAATGGTCCAGAATACATTTGCGGTTTGGGTTTGGTACGTATGTGCTTCATGACATAGCAAGATTTAGAGGCTATTTAATACTTATGCTAAATGATTTGTTGAATACGATTGACCAAACAGGAGTTGTCATATCATTCATAGCGAGGGAAAATTACCAGTTCATACGTAACAGTTCTCCCAATAGTACATAAATAATTACAAGAGATTTGAACATGGCATAACGAATTTCATAGTCTGTTCTAGTATCAATTTGTCTAATCAAGCTTACCCCACCTACTGCATACTCGTGAACATTTTCCTTTTCTTTATAAATACCCACCTACTTCTTAGATGTTACTGCATGGATTCCTTTTAAATGTTTATATGGCTATAATGATGCCAGTACTTATACCCATGATTCCTTGGTCTTGGTCTGTTGGCTAGGAGCAAAATGTTTTTATGCTACATTTTATCTTTTCTGTCATCGGTCAGTAGAAGAGAAATTCTTCTAGATTAAGACGTCTTTATATTTTCCTTAATCAGAATGCATATCTTTGAGGAGATGGATCTACTAGTCCAATCAATCCCATATCGATCTCCTGCATACATAACGTACTGTCAACAAAATATTTCATTGTTAGATTACATATTCACTCTATTTTTACTGTTGTCAAAGATCAAGGAAATATGATTTAATGAATCATATATATAGTGTTCATAAAGCAAGAGATTTTAGTTTGAATATATATATATATGTGTGTGTGTGTGTGTGTATGTGTGTGTGTGTCTTTTGAATAAGGCCATCAGATATAATTATTTAAATAACTTGTTTTATGCGTTATGTGAACTTACATAATTTTAAATATGTCTGTATCTTCTTTTTTTTATATAAAAATTCTTATGAAATATCAAAGTTTTGGATGAAGTAATGTTTTCTTTTTTCTATGGAACGCACTTGCATGTATGCCAAATGAAGCCATTTTTTTCTATCAATATAGGAATGTTCATATAAAATTGAACGAAACAAATAACTGAAGGCAGCGACTCCTTTCTTTAGTAGAAGACGGAGAGTAGCAATTCCTCAATCAGTTTCTATTAAAAGTGTCTGTAGCCACAAATGAAATATTGTGTCCTATTCATAGCAGAGATGATAACACCTTCAATTAGCAAAAAATGTATATTATCACGATGGTAAATAAAAAAACATAACTAAAAAAATCAATTCCAGGCAATTTACGTCTGGGTAATAATTTATACTAGATGTCATTTCTTACATATTGTTGTCAGTCAGCTTCATCAAATAAATAAATACTAACTAAAAATCAAGAATGTAATTTTCCATGAACCCCACCAAAATTTTTATGTACTTGCTTCATGGTTGAATGAGTAGAAATCATTTCTTTATTATTTACAACCCGGCTGCTTGCAAGGATTTTTTTTATGTTTTTGTCTTTCTGATAAAAATGTACTTTTATATAATTTGGTATCTAAGCATAATTGAGCAATTGTCTAACGATATCTGCTATGACTTAGCAACAAATCAAACCCGATTCAGAATGGAGAGGCTGGGATCTCGCCCTTGAGCTTTTGAATCCAGTGCCTGTATATCAGTGGATCTACCAATCAGCAGAATTTCCTCTATTAGTCTGATACAGTCGAAGGAAATTGAATTAAACAACAGCAACAACAACAACAAAAAAAGATTTCTTGTAGAGATAGCTGATATTAGTTGGCACTAAGGGATCATGCCCCTGTCCAATATAAGAGATTATCTTATGTAAACAAACCAACATATTAATTTGGTGAAATCATCCAAAAGTCAAAATTATAAATTTCTATTCAATAAAGCACTAGAAGAATACCCGTCCCAGGACAAAAAAAAAATAATTATCTAAACAGAACAGTTTTGTATCAGTTTTATGTCTCCTTCTGAAGATTAAACGCAAAATATAATTGTACTAAACCTTATCTCTAGAATTCTGTTTTTAAATTTTAATCAAAATCCATTACATGATTTTTATTTAAGAATATGTCTAAAATTTAAATTTTAAGCTTAAAGGGTTTAAGGAAGAGGTTACAATTCAGGGAATCTTGCTTAATTAGTGTCTAATAACTGTGAATCAAATTCAATTGAAATCTAATGTATTTGATTTTTTAAATAGATTGTACCCATGTTTCTAAAAATCCTTCCAACGAAACTCCAAAGAAACTGAGATTTGGGGAAGATTAAGTAATTTTTGTCTAATATATATTTAAATTTCACAAAAATTATGGGTAACTGAATTTTCACCAAAGTCTTTCATCCTCTTTTTACTCCTTTTTTGTATGAAACTAAATTGAATTAAATATACTTCACATATAAATATAGACCACATTTTAATCCCTTACACCTAACAGATGTGTTTCAAAATTCATATGATGAGTTAATTAGGTTAGGAGTGAATTCTGTATATACAGATAGATAAATGTATACGCATATTTAACTTTTATATGAACAAAAAAGATATAGGTAACAAAGAAAAATAGAATTAAAAGCCTCGCACTTAGTTTAGGAAAAATTATAAAAAATTTTAAAAAATTATTTATTAAACTGGGAACAATAATAAATTTATATACAAGTAGTTTTTATGCTTTCTGTATTGCATTGAACATTTTGTTTCTCATTTGAAGCTGGCCTATTGATGCTATAACTTAAAGCAACCCGATCGCTTTTAAATTGCAGTTTAATTAAATATTGATAATTTTGCAAAGCCCTTATCTGGGGCTATGGATTTTACCCCCTTGCATACTGTAGTCTGGGATCGACATTATTTTCTTGCCGGTTGTTCTAACTCTCTATCACATGTGGAATATGACGATGATGCCAATCGAATCTTAAAGTGTTTCCTTTAGATAATTTGTAAGAAAAGTCTAAATACTTCTTATTTAGCTGGCTTGATAAGATACAGGCTACTGCAAGTATTTTTTATATCTTAAAATAAATCCTCACATGGTTTAATTTGTCAACTAGTCAGATATTTGCTACTCGCATATGTGTTCGACATGGCCTAGTGCCTATCTTTGTCATTCAAATTTGGTAACCTCTATGATTGACCCTAATACATATCCTGTTAACTCAATACTTTACCAATATGTTTGATTTATTTTCATATGATTTTTTTCATTCTGAAATTTTGTTTTGTTCTGAATGTTAATCTCATTTTCCATGAGGCATCATTAGAATTCAAAACGTTTCGTCTGCGTATTAAAATAATTAGTGCTGGTAAATTAAATCTTATCACTGATTTGACTAATATTCTTATGTTCAGATAATTCGATCAGTTTTTAGTTTTACAGATTTGACAATACTTGCTTTAATTTTTTTGTTTTTAATTTCTTTTTGAAAAATCATCATTTTCAGTTGATGGTAGCCAAAAATTAACCAAACGTCTCCTATGGGTTTGTTTTCACGTAGGGGCATAATTTTAGGAGTCTTAAATTGATATTTGTTTTAAATATAAATGTAAATGTGAATTTCTGTTGAAGACAAACTATCAATGTGAAGGTGGGCATGGTCGATCGATTACATTATATGTTCGTATCTGTTCCTGGTGATGGCCGTTGCTTGAAAATGTAGGCAGTTTTTGAATACACTGTGCGGCTAAACTGCCATATAAGTTGAAATATTAAAATCTGAATCGAAGTTTTTTTTGGTTGAATAAAACTCCACCATACTTCAAAATTTATGATCATATGCAACTTTTATTCAGGTTCCACACAGAGGACATGATGATGGTGATAGACGAGAAAGACCTCTACTTGTTGTTTAAGAGCAAATCTTCCTCGTTATTAATAACTTTGTAACCCACTCTTTCCCTCTGTCATTCTTAAATCTGCCTTCTTTCATCCTGTTGTTTCTATTGCTTGATCATCTAATGAGCTCTTGAAACCTTGTAAGGCTAGACAGCTGGAGAATCTGAAATATCAAAATCATTTAAAGAAAATTTTTACTTTCTGAATAAAATTCAACCATACTCTGAAAGGCATAACACTAACTCCAATATGATCTGTCATCAGACAGTTGTTTTTTTATTTGGCTCTTACATAGATATGTTATAGAAAGAAAAGAGAATAGAAACTTTTACTTATTGTGGTTTAAAAACAATACGTAATTACAACTCGCTTTTGTTAATGTACAAACTTAATAAAAATAAAAGTAGTCTTGGACAACCCATGCTGCTGTCGCAACTATCAATGTAGAAATCAATGAAGACATTACTTATAACGTAGATGTGGCGTGATTGATGGAATTTGCTCTTTGCTTACACTGGGAGAAAAATACACTCTCTTGAAAGATTTAAATAATGTATAAATGTGCATTAGTTGAACTTTCTGTTCTCCACAATTAGATATATAATGAGTATCGTTTCTCTTTTTAGTGTTCTTTTATGTATTATTGTTTAATGATCAAACAGAGTAAATGAATGAGCTGGCAACATTAGATATCGTTATTATATTTGTGATAAAAAACAGATTCATCGAATGTATACTTTGAGGTAAAGTTTGAGGGAGAGACGTGTGTATAGCATGGAAATAAAACCCGTAGACAGAAAATACAGAAAGATCTTGCTATACTAACTAGAAAAAAAAACATAGGAAATGTACCATAACGTAAATAGAATATCTGTCTGAAACTGAAACTACATCACATGTTCATTGACAAGAATATTACATACTACGAAAGTTTTAAGGAAATAGTTTTTATGAATATGTAATCCAAAATGTATTTACTGTATGCTACTCATAATAATACGATGAAATAGAAAGAATAGAATAACTATAAAGTTAAATACAAGAATATGTTATAATAAATTATGAATTAATTGTTTAATCAATATAAAAATTGTGTCTAAACATTTTACGAATTTTTGAATGGAATCAAAGCACAACAAAAATAGTGGTAGTGCTTGTGATATATATATATATATATATATGATTGCAATATATATATACACACACATATATACGTATATATATATATATTATATATACATCTACATATATATACATACATATACGTGTACGTATGCATATATATACATGTATACATATATACTTCTATACATATATATACTTCTATACATACTTATACATATATGTATATATCTATATGCATATATATCTATCTATCTATCTATATATATATATATATACGTATAAACATATATATACAGATATGTATATATCTATATATACTTATATACATATATATGTATATATATATTTGTACATATATATATATATTTATATGTATATATATATGCATGTATATATATTTATATATATACATATATATATTTATATGTATATATATGTGCATGTATATATATTTATATATATACATATATATATTTATATGTATATATATGTGCATGTATATATATTTATATATATATACATATATATATTTATATGTATATATATGTGCATGTATATATATTTATATATATATACATATATATATTTATATGTATATATATATATATGTGCATGTATATATATTTATATGTATACATATATATATGAATATAATGAATATATATATGCATGTATTTATATTTATACATATATATATTTATATGTATACAAATATATATTTGTACATATATATCTATACATATATATATATATATATATATATATATATATATATATATATATATATATATATAAATGAAATTAAGGATCTTTTTGATTTTTATTAAATGAATAAATTAAAATCCAAATGATCCTTAGTTTTCTTGGAAAAGTAAAATTATACAGACGCCATTTACCCGGAACTGTGAAAAAAAAAAGAAAAAATTTTTTGAACATATAACAACGAGACTATTAATTACATTGGAGACTCAATGGCCTAGTCAAAATAAAAATTACTAACTTTAATTGCATCAGCTTGCGATACACCAACAAAGATGGATGGGATAGAAGATTTTTTCATACAGCCATCACGTGAGAAACTAGAAATGATGAGAAAGAGTATCCTGCTGGAAATCGGAGATAAGCTAGAATTGGAAACCACAAAGACAATGAGAAAAGAAAAACTTATCCGAATAATATCTGAACACATGGTAGATGAGCAAATCTTCTATCGAGAGGTACTAAACAGACTGCCTGGCGAAACGATCAATCTAACAGCAGACTAAGGGAAATTAATCTATGGGAAAGAGTACAAGAACCGAACCAGTGTATGTTTGACTTAATGAAACTAGTACGGTTAGTACCGAAATTCGTGGAAGCAAATGTAGACGACTATTTTCTGCACTTCGAAAATACAGCAACCAACTTAAATTGGTCGAAAGACAAGTGGGCGCTACTTGTACAGACTGCACTCGTTGGAAAAGCACAGAAAGCTTTTACCACACTTTCAACGGAAGAAAGTAAAGACTACGATTTAGTTAAAAAGACAATATTACAGAGCTTCGAACTTGTACCTGAAGCATACAGCCAAAAGTTCAGAGTGCAAATGGAGAATGATGTTCAGTTATTAAAGGAGTTTGTCAACGAGAAGGAAAGATTGATGAACAAATGGTTCAGTGCGGAAAGAATGGAAGACGACGCTGAAGAAATAAAACAGCTAGTATTGATGGAAGAGATATTAAATTGGTTACCAGAAAAAATGAAAAGAAAATCAACTCTGGTAGCGAATTAGCAATATTAGCTGATGAATATGTGATAACCCATAAGAGAGGCAAGAACAAACCTACATTAACAGATCAAACAAACAATCCGAGAGAACCAACTGTAAAGATAGACAGTATGGGGGGGGGAGGTCGGACGACAATGACAAAGAAACCAAATCACACTATGTGCTATAGATGTGGACTGCCTGGGCATATAGCTGTTAACTGCAGGTTAGGTGAGATGAAAAAAGCAGGATAGGCCAAACTACAAGAAGTTATATCGTCGACACATGAAGATAAGATTTACCAACCCGTCACAAGAAAAGGAAAGATTGTGAATGAAACAGGAAATAGCACCTACGTGACCATATTAAGGGACACCGGCGCTGCACAATCCTTAATTCTGGAGAAAAAAGTATCATGCAGCCGGACGGTAGGCTTCGTATCAATACAAGGAGTGGGGGGGGGAGTGATGAGAATTCCTCTGAAAGAGGTGAAACTCATGACAGGGAAAATAAATAAGAAAATAATAGTCGGTGCAATGAAGGCATTCCCTATGAAGAATATAGACATTTTACTGGGGAATGAAGCTTAGATCGAACTACTCCAGATAGATGTGGGAGACGGGCATACATATAACCTGTGAAGTAAGAAACAAAATATAAATGAAAAGATTCTGTTGCTAAATAGACCACATAAAAAAAACACAGGGTTGCGACAACAGCTTAAAAAGCTATATGAGCAAGTGGGTAAACCGACAGATGAAAAACACACTCATCAATATTACATGGAAGATGGAATATTGAAAAGGAGCTATCAGGCAGCGAAGCATAAAGGAGAAATGCGAAATCCTCTCAAGATGACGAAAGAACAATGGGATAACTCAGGAAAGTCACCTCAACCAACAACGGAGTATGTCGAAGACCTACAGAAAAACTTGAAGGATGCCAGGAAGATGGCAGAAACCTACCTGAGCAAGTCCCAGAAGAAGATGCAACGTCTCTATGATAAAAGATCTAAGGTCAGGCAATTCGATGTGGGCAAAAAAAGTTATGGTTCTCCTACCAACGAGAAAGTCTCCATTCGATACCAAATTTCAAGGCCCTTATACAATAATGGAGAAGATTGATGACCTGAATTATAAAGTGAATATCTCAAACAAACGGATTAAGATACAATTATGCCATATAAATCAGATCAAGAAATATGTGGGGCGAACAAACGAATGACGAATTACCCAAATGAATACTTTGACGATAATTACGGTTTTCAAAAGGCGAACAATTAAAAGGTATATATATATGTGTGTGTGAATAAATGAAGTAGTTATATATATATATATATATATATATATATATATATATATATGTATGTATAATTCTTAACTTTTATTAAAAACATATTATTATAACCTTATATTTAAACCAAATTCAGATTTATAATTTTATTCTATTTTTTATTTTCAACCCATATTACTCTGCTTATCAACTCTAACAAGTAAATATTTTCCTTTTTATTTTAATTTTTTCCAGATACATCTGCCTTACTTAAAAAATTGCTAGGTTTATTTATGGTGTCTTTTACATATAATAAAACCCACCCAATACTTTTGCTGATGAGGAGACAGTGTTTCAAAAAAAACTATATGTCAAAATTATTGTCTGTGTCTATCACAATAAAAACATCATTTTCGAAACGATCGTACAAATTATTGACTTTGCTGTTGTTCCTTCTTATGAAACAGATTTTTAATTCTAATTTGAATTTTAAATTATCAATCATATTACTATATATATATATATATATATATAGTAAGTGATAAAATGTATATGGCGATTAAGCTACACTGAATATTACGCGTTTCATCCACTTTAGGATTCTTCAGGCTTATGCCCATAAGCCTGAAGAATCCAAAAGTGGATGAAACGCGGAATATTCAGTGTAGCTTAATCGCCATATACATTTTATAACTTACTAACTAGCTCTACCTACGTATTGAGCACTTTTGAAGTAAATACTTAAAGCTTATGCATAAATCTATACTTTCGTATATTAATTTTATGTGAGTAAATTAAATAGTTATATATATATATATATATATAATATATATATATATATAATATAATATATATATATATATATATACATATATATATATATATATATATATAATGTATTGTGTATATTTACTGAGTAACCATATTTATGTATTCAGGATGACTCCATCAATTATACAACTTCGACTGAACTGATTTTCAGATTTTAAAAGTATATTAAATATGAAACGATGTTGATATTATAATCCTAAATATATCTCATCCGTTCAACTACGATGATATGAAAATAAAACATCCAACATCTAAATGGTTTAACATTTGTGTCCGAATTTTGCTATTTTCATTTTAAATTCCATAAAGGCATTTATGTAAGTAATTTATTCGAAATCCACAATACGTACATTAATAACAACTAGTGTCGTAAATATCGATATACATTTATATAACCTTGATTTATAAAAAAAACTGTAAATCGATACTTTATTTGGTTAGGTTGCCGTGTTGTATATTTCTGTATTTTTCTAATATTGTTTTTATCGACTTTTTCCATAATCGATTTAACAAACTATCATGATTTTCAAGTTATGCTCAGTAGCATTTTGAGATTGATAATCGAGAAATATTCTGCAATAATAAGCAATAAAGATCGCCCATTAAATGTAATACAAAAATAGTTATAGTGTGTTCTCTACGGTGCTAATAGAATTTAAAGATGGAATTTTCTATCATTTTCCAATAATCGAAAGTTTGTGTGCTACATACGCGAATGGGAGCAAATGAAAGATTAATATAATACCAGTTTGCTCAGTGGAGAAAAAACACCTTACATATCTGAATTTAGAAAAAACAATATACGTTTATAAGCCAAATTACAACGCAATATTATGAAATAGACAAATTTTTATTTTATGTTTAAAATCATTATTTCGGAGATGAACTCCATCCTCAGAATTTTATACACTTTTTTTTTTTTTTTCCTCAGCATGATGTTAATTTGAAGAATAAACAGTTAGTAAAGTATCTGTGTGTTGTCCGTCTGCGGTGTTATTTTGAAATGCCAAAAGAATACGCTTGGCACACGTGATATGAAAGTCAGAGTTGTGTTTTTTTTGTGATAGAAGCATTGTTTAAATTTTTAAATAAAATTTTGATAATCTGCAAAAAGATAGACACAAAAGGTATTCGGCTTTTGTTTATAAAATTAGAATTGTTTTTTTGTTTTTTAATAATAGAAAACATTATGCGATTTAATTCATTATAGCTGCTTGATCTCTCATGAAAATAATAAGTAACATATTTTTCCATGAAGTTTCAAAAAAATGTTTCTTTGTACTTTGTTATGAATCAGTAGATGTTAGATAACGATGGAAATGGACATACGCAGGTACGGTACCAACACTGCCCCCCCCCCAAATGTATTAATAAAACTGATATTTGTATCTTAATTTATGTTTTGAAATTTTTGAGATAAAGATTGATAATTTGCATTATTATTCTCATCTTGGGTGTTATCGCAACGTTTCCCTCAATGTAACCTCTGACCTCCTTCAGATGCACTTTTTAAAACTGAGGAACATATGCAGGGTTTCGAACAACAGTTTATTAAATGAATGGTTCAGATCGAAATTCTTATCTAAGAAAAATGCAAACCAAAATTAAAATGTTTTATAAATTTCGTTATTAAAATGTTCAACTGCTAATATTAGTTTTATTAATACAAAACAAGAGTTAAACATTCATTTGAGATCAGATAGACAGTTGACACTCAAAATCAAGGTAAAATAAAGAAATTTTAAATTCAAGCATTTAAGCCACGTCTTCTCCAGTCAGTAGACTGACAGTATATCAATCTTTCAATGTAAACATTTGTTCCCATTCGCCTCTGCATCACACAAGACTATCCTACAAAGGATTACCTCTCCCATCAGGAGAGGATTGATTTATTTCTATTTTTTCCTGATTCAATCTATCCAGGTTCAATACATGACTCAACTGTATATATTTCTTCTAGTATATATAGAAAAGATTACACACTCTAAAAGAAGATGGGTTATAAAGAGTTAAAACGAGTATTTTTAACTGTCACATTTTTTGGAAGTGATGATAGGCATTTATTGATTTTGAGATATGATGTTTTTTTTTTTTTTTGTAATCACAAATGGAACTGTTTCCTGATCCTGTCTGAACGATAAACACAATTAGACGCTAAAAAAATAACACATTAATAAGAATATAATGAATATAATGTTATGGTAGAATATTTCATTTAATTTAACTTTATTAGATTGTACAAAATGAAAACAATTACTAAAATTGTTTTGGAATGACATAGAGTTGTCATCATTGGTTTTGCTTCTGTATGAGTATGTATCAATATGTTAATATGAATTGTCAATCTGTTGTAAAAGAAATGCCCATTTTTTTGTGTTCTTAAATATCTGTTTCTCCATAAAAAAATTGCATCAGTTTTATCTGCATTTTTATAAATGGCCTAAATCAGATTTGTATTTATCAAGCTGATTTGGTAAAAAAACAAAGACCTACGTTTATATAAAATATTTGACTATCCATAGGTATTAATGGTAGTGTAAGACTTTAGTTATACAAACCATCCATTGCATAATTGGTATATACATGGAGTGAATGTAAGTCAAGATTCTTCACAGAATGTGAACAAAAACACATTTTCACTTTTATTTTTCAACATATTCTCCCTTCTAAGTTCAAACATTTCCTCCATTAGAGGTGACAGGTTTTTATTTCATATATTGCATAAGCTTATATTAATTGTGAGTAGAAACTTTCCATGCAAATGTGATAACTTTATATGTAGCAGTTGTGGGGAAAATCCTTTTTAATATACGTCCTCAACAATCAGTCTCACAGAGTGAGCTGCTGCAATAGCTGCTACCCTGTGAGATGATTATGATCTATCCTAGGAGGAACACTCGTTCACGTTTTACCTTCTCTTTGAAAAGGGATTAATTCCTTGCCAAGCACTTGACACATACTTACCGGAGAATACCAACGGGACTACACAGGTAAAGTTATGTAGGGCCAGAGTGCACTACTTGTTGTATGCTAATTTTTCTATCCTATCTTCCGACCTTGTACCACGTCTTTCTGCAGTAGTAGAGAGGTTAATGCTGTGGGGAGATCTTTGAATGCAAAAGTTTTAAATGAGCTTTGAAAATAACAGTTGTTGGGGCTGTGCATCCAGCAATTATTAGGGCTGTTCATCTAACAGTTGCTAGAGTGTTGCATCTAGCAGTTGTTACGATCCTATATTTAACGGTTGTTAGGACCTTATATTTTACTTTTGAGAACAACTTTACATGTAGATATTTTATGTAATCTTAGGCTGGAAACGCGACTGTGACTGGCTATTAGTTGACTTTTTTCATTGTTTATTTGACCGGCAATAAAGTTTTCAAATTTTGAGCATTTCTGCTTCTAAAAGGATTAGAATGCTGACAGGTATTCTTACTGAAACTGAATATGATAACAGGCAATTACTTTTCTGGAAAGTTAAATAAAAATCCAATGAAACCATCCATCATGAAATAACTCGACGTTCTTTTTATTTAAACAATATTTGAATTTTGGGGTCCTTTTTTGCTCTTATTGTCAATGTTTTTATTTAAATTTTGTGAGTTTTTATTATTGTATTTGGAATGTTCAACAATAAGCTTTTCTAATTGTAAAAATGTATGCTAATTGTAATGGAAAGTTTTATTTTGTATTACAAATGAACGACTATAAGTTATAAAATCTCACTTAGTTGTTTACTGCTGGGCATAATACATCTGTCTATGTTTGCCATTGTAGTTTTTATTTGAGTTGAGACAAGACAATTTCCAGTGCACTTTTTCAGTCATCGTCCAGGTAACCTAGGACTGTGCTATTTGTTATAGATCAGGGTATAAGTGACAAGTATGTTGCTAGTTGAACATCAAAGAAAAATATAAAAAGACGATTATTAAAATATTGAAGAGGACATATGACTGAAGAGCTTATTTTTATTTTAAATTATCCAACCTCTGATTCCCCTCAGTAAAAGTCACAGTAAAACTCGTTTGCTTACAACCACTATAATTAATTTTCCTTTTTCCACTGTATACCTAAAACTAAAGGAAACTTCCATGAGCAAAACTATTCATTTGTGAAGCACAATACCACAGGGCTACTTCTCAGCTGACTACAACATGATCGTTTTCAAATCCAAGCAAGTTCTTGGCAAGCGGTGCCCCCTTATTACATAAAAAGTAATACAATGAAAAATGTAAATACAATTTATTGGAATTTTTTTTAACAATAGGTTGGGATAAATTTAAATACCCTGTATGACAATAGTTGTTAAAAAAAATTCATGATTTTGATTTTAAAAAATGTATAAGTTTAAGACTTAATTTTAAGGGATATTAAGAAAAAGCTTAGTTTCTTCTTAGTATCCCTTAAGCCTTGAATTTATATTTTTAAGATCAAAATCATGTAGTGAATTCTGATCAAAATTTGAATATGGATTCTAGACTTAAGGTTTAGTATCATTATATGTCGATTTTAATTTTTGTAAGCAGACATAAAAGATGTGTAGAACTCTTTATTTAAATGTGAACGTGTAAATTTCCAATGGCAAAATGTTCATGTGTGCCCATCTGTTCACTAAATGACGCCATACTAAGCAGCAGCAGTTAGCTTGAAGTATTAATGTTGCTTCTAAACAAAACAATTCTTTTTTTTAAGTTTATTCAATTGCAAAAGTTTTAGAAAAGTTGGAAAGTAATGAAAAATAGATATTAATTTTTGACAACATAGACACACTAGCGTTATTATAACTATTAGCTCCTCATTCACAAATCCACACGGCAACAGAGGAAGTAATGCCTGGGCGGATAGTCTCATAACAGCAGATATTACACTACATCCCTTTAAAACAGGAAGAGGTAATGCTTGCGAGGATGGCATCAGGACGAACGAACATATACTACACAGCCTCCTGAAAGAAGAAGGTAATGCCTGGAAGTATGATATCATGACACATATATACTATACTACCTCTCAAAGAATGAATCATATCTGGGACGAGGGTATCGTGACAACAAAGAAAACTACATTTCCCCCTCTTGTATTGAATATTGGAAATAGTACATTAATTTAAAATTGTAGACTAAATTGAGCTTTAATAGAAGTAATAGTATAGTTTGGCGTCAGACGGATTGGCAGCCAATCTCTATTAGCAATAGATTAGATCATTTATTTGATAATTCACCAGGCTTCTTTCCCAAACGTTTACTATGAAGATTATTAGTAAAGAAGAAAGTGAAACTTAAATCCAATTCGTCTGAAATCTAATTTATTACTTATGAAATTTATTGACCTTTTTAAGATTATAAATGTCAACAAAGTTTATAGGTTACATAATAAATGCAACCTAATTATGTGCACATTTTATTTTATAGCCAATAAAAGTCTTTTTTCTGTAATTCCTCTTTTAATTATTTATTTACCGTTAGGGATTATACAAAGGAATTTAGACTTCGTTTAAAGCTGATAAGTTTCAACTTTTAATATATCTTCTAGAAGAGTCTATTTCAGTGATTTTAGTATCATTCATTACATTTTTGATTTTAACATTTATGTTAAAAATGCAAAACATTTCTATTAAGGGGATTAATTTTACTTCTCCAGGGACAGGCATTTTAGTTCTTTAGATATTTAAGAGCATATAATATTCAGCAGCATCTGCTTGAAGTATTAGTACTTGTTGCAATATTTTTGAACTCTAATAGGGTATGATCCTGCACATTGATAAACGATGCTGCTAGGATCAAATTAATTCACGTTTTGCTACCAACCAATCAGAAATCAGAATTGGTTCATAAATATTAAGCCTTTCCTGTAGCAACGTAGCATATGCTTTCTTCGTGTCAAAACGGGAAGAATCTTTTGTTCTGTGGCTTCCAAGTCGAGAACTGTCCACTGAGAACAAGTCACCTCCAGAACTTGTATAGAACAACTAATCATCGGAAACTGTTCTGTCTACTGAGAACCAGTCACCTCCAGGATTTATGTAGAATACCTAACATCGGAAACTGTTCTGAAACTAAACATGGCTTACAACTCTAGAGGTTATGGGCCCAGCGTATGTCTTTATTTCGATGGATCCGAATCAAGTGAAATTTTTAGGATATCTACGAATTCAAAAGCTACACAGTAGTTCAGGCTCAACCTGGAAACAGAAATGACCCCGACTTCATTGAAAAGAATGCAACTGTCTTTGCGGAATTAATACAATGCTTAGATGACAGAAGTCTATCACTGGTAATGAGAGAAGCCCTGGACGATGGCTGCAAAGCATTGAACATATTGAGAGAGCATTATTTATCAAAAGAAAACCCCAAAATGATTATGTCATAATTATAAGAACAGCTAATTTAATGTACCATCTGGTTTTCGAGAATAAGGAAATGCTGAGTATAAAATTGTTTTGTTTGAGAAAGTTTTGTCTTTCATTAGTCTCAAGTCCAATCTGAATCCATTAAAAGGGGTGAACTTTCAATGTCTGGTGCTATATTTCTTCATAAAGGTACTAGTTACACTAGGACGAGATCTTCAAGAACACCACCATCCATGGCAACCATGTTATTACAGAGACTGTATAACACAATGTGGAATACGATCGTTAGTCCAATGCAGAAAGAAAGAATAGAAAATAAATAAGTGATTTAGCAGACACATACAGCAGAGGCTTTCGAATCCTATTCACACGTTTCAATAACATTAGTATTGGCATGCGAGTAAACATATGAAAGTCGAGCTATTTGACTGAATTTTCATTATTACAGGAAGTCGAGCTTCCTGAGATAAATTTCTGTCACCACTGTGTGAGAGTGTATTGTATTTATCCCTGATTCTACGAAGTAAGCTGCTTTGAGAATCCTATGAGAAGATCGCTTGAAAGAAGCTTTTAAAAGGAAACTCTACAAATGAGGCTAGTCAACAGGCTTGATGGAGAGAGATATCCCTTGATAAATTCCAACGTTTGGCATATAGCTAAGCTGGCTTATAAAAAGTGACTTGTGGGCTGAGTAACATAGCTCACTTTTGCTCCCATCTGCTGTGCGTGAAATGGAAGGCTTTGTGCTATAACCAATTCACTAAAAACTTGGTCTCTTATTTTAATCAGGGATGTGAATTTTCTGCTTTTTAGTTGAAGCCTCACTTTTTTAATTCACTTAAATTGCTAGAGCCTCTCATGAATGTTATCTGTCCACACTGTCTACCCAGTTTACACCATTAACGATTACTAAACAGCCACCTTATATTCAGAACCCTTATCCTTGAGTGGCCTTCGAGCCTTGATAACTGGTGACTACCTTGTAAAAAAACAAACTTATCTCCTAATATTGTTGTCGCTATTTAACTGAATTTTATTTCTCTTCCTCAAGTTTTCTTCCTCTCCCTCTCACTCACTTTATTTTTCTTTCTATTTTATGTTTTTCTTTTTATTCCACTCTCGATCTTATCTTGCCTTCCTTTTCTATCTTAACACAATTTTCTCCGAAAAAAATAAAATGTCAATTTTGCCATCAACTAAAACTTCAAACGATTCATGAAAGGGTTAGGTGAGTTAGATTATTTTTGTTGCAATAAAAAAAAAAACTTCTGGTATCCTTCTTCAAAAATGCACACTTTTTTTTAGTTGAAACTGATTGGAGTTGATTTGGAAATTTTTCTTTTTCCGTTGCTCTCTTTACACACAGGCATGCATATGCATGGGGTGGAAGAGGTTGGAAAATTCATCTCTGTTAGCGTTTTCTGCCATCGGTTTGTCACATCCCTGCTTAAGTAGATCCCAAAGTAATTTTTTCATAGCAAATGCAATGCACTATGTTTCACAAGTTGTTGGTCTTGGGAATTTCTCAAGTTCAGGGCAACGTTGATCCTTTAAGACCATCATTCCGTACAATTGATTGACCACAGTAAACTAAGATTTGAATCCTGCATAAAAGATTTCATGGTCTGTAATATTATCCATTAGGCCACTCCCTCCTGTCTGCTGTGAAAGAAGAAAGGAGAGAAAAATCTATGTTGACAAATAACAAGGTTTTTTTATATCAATTCTTTGTTATTCAAGTTTTGTATTAAACTTGAAGTTTCTCCCCCTCTTTACCCCCCTTTGGCTTTTCAAACTTATTTACAGTTGGCAGATTATTTTACTTGGAATCAAAATGTATCAGCTTAAGTGAGAACAATGCACAAAATAAACTAATAGTGTCTGGAGAAAACATTGATTTGGTTAAGTCGTTTTAAAAGGTACCAATCAGTAGAAAAAAAGGTCAAAAGATTGGTATCTGGTTTTCTAGAGTTTTGAAATAAGAGAAACTTTTGCCAGTAGCATCTACAATTTAGAGTGAATAGGTCATCGTGTCTGACAGCTAGCTGGAAGGAAAAATGATCATGTTAGAATGATAATCCTGTAGAGGTTCAGTTTCAGTTCTCATCAGAAATTAGTTTATTATTATTATTATTATTATTATTATTATTATTATTATTATTATGACATGACCATAAAATAACTGAAGAAAATTTTTAAAGAATTTTGTGTGAAAAGGCAACTCTAAGATAGTGAAAACCAAGTGTATTTTTAGAACTATTATGCTTACAACAGAGTAACCGATTTAACAACTTGCCAAATGTAAACTATTCTCATCTTGGATTATTATTAATTTTATTTATTAAATATTCAAATTTTTTAAATTTAAATATCTATTGAATGTTTTTTACGTGCACAAAAGTTATCCATGAACATATGTCTCTGGGTATCATCCATCATCAGCATAACTAAACTTTTAACAAGGATCGAACTTTAAAAAGTTTAGCCATGCTGACAACGAGTGATACCCAGAAACATATGTTCATAGATAACTTTTGTGTACGTAAAAAATATTTAATAAATATTTAAATATTTAATAAATGAAATTAATAATAATAACAACAAAAAAAAATACGTCCCCAAAAAAGGATGATGCAAATAAACAAAGGGCAGGTAACTTCCTTAACACTTAGGCAAGTACAACACTTAAATACAACAGAATCGCTAATAAAAAAATTAATTAAAAAAACAATAGATCTATCATCTTTAATGTTATTCTCACAACGTTTCAACCGATGTAACCGATGATCTTCTTCAGGTGCATCTTGTTGAACTCTGAAAATTCCTTGTCTAAGACTGTGACTTAGAGCTGATTTGTCATTCGTTATGTCACCTGTCCATGTTTTGTTCTAAGTGACAGTCTTCTGAAGGTTGAAGGTTCAATCCTCAGTACAGGTGATACTAGTTAAGAATAAAAATACTTAACAGTTCTACCCAGTTATGGCTGACAGAATGAGATCAATCTAACATCTACCCATACGAAATCCATATAAACATACGAGTTCGACAAAATGCATTTGAAGAAGATTGAAGATTATATTAGCAGAAACCTTGTGAGAATAATCTTCAAGATAATAATAGTAGTCCAAATAATCCAAATAATCAATTCTCATCTCCAAAATTCTGCAACAAAACTTATTATAGATCTTCATTTAGGTTTCAAAAGATGTAAGTTTGAGTGACGAGTTATATGGTATTATGCTAAAATCGTTCTATTCAGTGACTACCATAACTGAGGTTCCCAAGGTATATTTAGTTCAATAGAAAAATAGAAAAAAAACAACTAAGACAATGTTTATAGAATAAGTTTTCGTAAATTACTACAAACTATCATCTCTATTCAAAGAAATTCTTGTCAGTTTCCTGAGTTAGTTTTTAAACCGTGAAATAACAATCACTAGATTCTCTTGAAGACGGCTTTTAACTAACTTATTGCGCTCAACATTATGAATCTCTATTATGTAAAACTACTTTTAAAATTGTATTTTATGTGCTATTTTTGCAGCGAAGAAAATCATGGCTTTTTCCTTTTGGAAAATGTAATATAACGATAGAATAAAAAACAATTGAAAGACATTTTGAATTCATTATTAATGAAAGACACTCCAGTTAATTCACATATACATACTCTTTTACATAGAAAACTTCTGTTAAACTGAATAATCTTAAATCATGGAATGTTGTTGCTGTCAAATGAGCTGATGTACGGAGATAAAATAGAATTGAGAATATAATAGGAGCAGATAGAGACTAATGATATAAAATAATGTGGAATACATTTTAAAAACAAATGCAAATAACGACAGGCAAAACTTTAACTCCCCCTCCTCATTATTTTTGCTATGAATCTGATTTATTGCACACAAATAACAAACTCAGATAATAATAAAAAAAAACTTTAAATTCACCATTCGCCAATTTTCGTAATTTCCTGATCAATTTCTATATTATCTCTTATCTGACTTTATGAAAATTTGAACAGCGCTCAATCACAAAGCTATTGACTTGGAAAAGAGTTTGATTCCAATCGGTATAAAATTACTGCACATTAAGAAGTGAAAAAGAAATCAGTGTGGATAATATTGGCTAAAAGTTATTCGACATCTATGCGAGTTAAAGTATTTGAAGGAAATCTCTAATATACATGAAAAGAGTAATTGATATTGTAAGCTCTTTTCTGTCTTTGTGTTGCTCTTGTTCAAATAGGCAGTGGCAGTGAATGCTGTTTTTTCTGCATCGACTCTTGGTTGAACAGAAGCTCAAATCAGCAGTTTATTATAAATAATAATAGTATGAGAAATATTCAGTGCAGAAAACGTGTACATACTATAACAACCCTTACACACAAGCTTCTTTTTCCATTATTTCTTTCACATAAAACGTACATGCATATAATGCAATAATGCCTGGGTTCCTTTGAAACAAAGGGCTCTTTAACAAGCAACATACACATGACAAGAGTTCATAAACTATTGGTTACATAAGAAAGTACATACATGCCGGTTATAGACGTATATGTACACAAGTTTATAAATGTATATGCACTCTCACAACAAGACAATCACGTTAATATACACATGAATATAAACGTACACTCTGCCAGCTGAAAAAAGATGCATAGTCAGTTTCTCCTTTTCTGCACATAACAACTCTTTCACTAAAACGTTCTCAGGACTTTGAACATTGGGATTCTATTGATTCTTTATATTTCATGTCACCGAAAAATAATTATAGACTTTCTCATTCTTACATTTGATATTGTCTTTCCTTCTACACCATTACTCCAATAGTTTGGCTGCTTCTTCACAGAAATAACCTACTGACAAAGTAACAATGCTGTGAACATTTTATCCCAAAATTTGTGATAAGAAACTCTTCATGCAAAGTGTATTCTTTTTTGAACAAATCAATATGCATGTTTTTATTTTAATCACCAAAAGTCAAATTTTAATTAAAACTGCAGCATAAATTTCTAGGGAGAAAGGGAATTAGTTGAAAAGTCATTTGCTGGAGACGAGAGGTAGCCATTTTGCTGAGTGAAAACTAGTCTGTACTTATCTAACTGATCTAGCTCGAAATAATAAATAAAATAGTTACCATCTATTATATATAAATCTCAGTCGCCTGTGTGTTTGTGTGTGCGTTTGTATGTCTGCTAAAAACTGTTATCATCCAAATCGAAGCGGGTTGAACGTGGTACCATTAGGAAGTGTGATTTCTCGGACACATAATATCAAAAACTTAGAAAAAATCGTCAATTATTTTATGTAGAAATATCGTTTTGTTTGAAGTCAGGTTAATCGCGCATGTGCGAACAGTCAATTTGTTGTTTCATTTTAAACAGCTAAATTTGCAACATGATAACATCTATGTTGTCGTGGTCTGATCAATAATGTATTCACTTCCCAACTTAACTTTTGCGAGTTCGCGTCCACCACATGCCATTTTTAAAAATTTTTCTCTTTCCTATCTTTTAAAATTTTCAGCTTTCTTATGCAGACTCACCACAAGGCATTTTTTACTATTAATAACACGATAAGATGGCACCCAAGTTCCGTTTTGTTTTTTATTTACCCGTATTTTACGACCGGGCAATGCCGGG
This sequence comes from Euprymna scolopes, assembly GCF_053919585.1. Classification (NCBI taxonomy): domain Eukaryota; kingdom Metazoa; phylum Mollusca; class Cephalopoda; order Sepiida; family Sepiolidae; genus Euprymna; species Euprymna scolopes. The sequence goes on from NC_136492.1 coordinate 46,330,857, forward strand.
TGCCCCTCCCCTCACTAGTGTTCCATATAAAATATCAATATCTGCTCTAGAATTTAATCAACTATTAAATTTATAACTGCTTTGTTAACACAGAAACATAGGAATATGTTGTACATTATCCGTTCTAGACATGGTAAAATTATTTCCTGTACGTACTGTAAATTACCTGTCGTAGGGAAGGTACAATTATTTCATACATGTGTTGACTAATACCTGTCCTAGAGTAGGTACAATATTCTTTTGCTCGAGATAGCAAATGATACATAGACATCAAAAATTCTTCTATCCTAAGAATAACAGATATGTTCAAAAGCAACTTCAATTTTCGTAATGTTTTATATGGGTCCCGAGCAATGACGGGTAGCCCTGCTAGTAGGAATATAAGACAACAAGACAAATTGATTTGCGGGCAAGCTTTAGTTAAAGATGGAAGATTTAGTTCTAGAATTCCATTTCATCCTATCGTTTCATCAATTATATTTTTGTGCACACAAGATGAATAGAAATGGAAAGCTGCGCACACAGAGAAATGTTTAAATTTTCAGACGTCTTTCTACTTGAGCTTTAACATGCCTGTTTTCACTAATCAAACTACAATTAGTCACTATCTAAGCGATTGTGTGTAAATATAAAATTAATACTATATTAATAAATTAGTTTTTTCCCCTATTCAGTCAGATATAATGGATTATATACAAAGGCACAACATATAATCCAACATGGTCACACTTTCTGTCAGTTCCTAATGCTTGTATCCAATAAATTATATATTTTGTAAAAGTATAGGTTCTTACATATGACATCATAGTGATGTTGAAATAAGTAGAAATCTGCTAGAATTTATGCTCGGTTCAGATTAAAACACGTGCACTAACGTTTATATATTGTTGCTATTAAAAGTGACTCTATATTTTTCCTACATAATCTTAAAGCAGATACGAAAATCTAATTTAATGTGCCATTCAGAGTTCTGCTAAACCCATCTTGTGTAGAGTTTCTCTTCAAATTTGTTCTATTTCTTTGTCTAATGTCCTCTTAGTTATCTTTTCTTTCTCTTCATTAGTGATTTGGTCAAAAGTTGCTTGTCATTCATGACGGGTGAGTTATTGAATTAACCATTAAAAATGCTATTGTAACTCTGAGTTTCTTCTATCAATTAGATTATAATGAAGCCGAGTAATTTCTTATTAAAGCCACCTCTACTCCGGTCATTCAATGAAAAAAAAAAACTGTGTGAATCAGCCACATGTGTGCAAGAAAAAAGTGACAATTTTTTTCGTTTAAACAAATCAGATGTACAATTTTATTCTACTGATTCTGTTAACTCTTTCACAAGATTGAATTAAACTGACTTTTGTAAGAACTGTGTCTAATTTTGAATCAAATCAACGATGTTTACATGTTTGATTTCTTTCTAATGAAAATTAAAAGTTTCTTTTAAGTTTATGTTCAGGAAACCGGTGTTTGCAATTAAACGTCCTTGCTTGAGGAATGTGTCTTTAATTTAGAATAATCATTGATTTTTATTGTTTTGTAACATCCCAAAGTATTTCATTCCGATCTCAAAATTACAGCGTGCGGTTCAAAGACTTTTGCACTAAAGAATATATCGAGTTTTTTTCCTGTAATAATGAAAATGTTCATTTATACTGCAAACTATCAAACATGTAAGAATATTCCAGATGGAACCATGAAGAATTCTATCGACATTCTTTACAAATTATTTGTTTTTATATAATATAAATTATTTATAAGTTTATATATAATATGAACTATATATAGTGAAAGAAAAGAAAAAACACTGACAATTTCATTCATTTGATTATCTTCTATCTAAGTTAGAATTCAGAGTTTGTAAAACTTAAGATACTTAAGTTGAATGTACGAAGTTTGATGCAAAATAAATGAGGTTTCTGTGTCGTTGAGAAAAGTGCTACAAGGTGTTTTCAATAAGTTTCCAGACATTTTTCGTATGGGCACTTTAATATTGCACGATCTAAAGTAATCTCCTCTGGCTGCAATGCACTTGTTGTACCGTTCCAACAACTTTTGAAGACCCCATGGAAGTTATCTTGTGTGGGCGTTTCAATGATCCTCGTCACAGCCGCTTTCATTTTCTCAATTGTCTCATAACGACAGTCTCTAAGGTTTTCCTTGAGCTTAGGGAATAACCAAAAGTCACAGGGAGTAAGGTCTGGACTATAGGGAGGGTGAGGAACTTTCTTGATGCCCATCTTGGTCAAATAGTCTGAGATCTTCTCTGAGCACCCTTGGAGCAAACTTTGCATAAATCTTGCGTATCTTCAGTTTCTCACAAATAATTATGTGTACAGATCCCACACTAAAATCAAACTGTGAATTTATTGTCTCTATAGACACTTGATGATCCTTATCCATGAAATTATTTATTTGGTCAATGAACTCTGGTTTTCTGACTTCTTTACTTCTCACACGCCTCTCATCATCCCTCACAGACTCCCTGCCTTCTTTGAATCTCTTATGCCACTCAGTTCAACTCAAAAACTGATGCTCTATTCATGTAAGACAGTCCTAAAGCAGTCTGAAGCATTCCATTCGTTTCTGTGACATTTTTTCCACGTTTAAAACAGAATTTTATTGCATATCATTTTTCTAACATGTCCTCATGTCCAGATTTCATTTTTGAAATTCACCAGCTTTGATAATCAGACTTTAGTATGGTGTATTCCAATTCCTGCTGTAGCTGTTCCTTTGAACCTGAAATTATAAAAATTGGCCAGTCATCTAAGATGAATAGCAATAACATACTGAAGTTTCAAGATTCTATGACAAGTTTAAATGCCCGGCCAAAAAAAGATCTGGAAACTTATTGAAGGCACCTTGTATCACTGAAGGATCCAAGATAGAGGGCTCTACCTTTGATCATTATTTCTTATACTGAATCAATAATCAGTGTAACAAGGTTAGATGTTAGGTGGTTAACAAAAGAAAAATTCCACATAAGGTTAGTTCAGCCATAAAATGGAATTTTCAATTAGTGATTAAGTGATAAGTTAGTTAAGATGTATTATAGTTGTGTCATTTGGAAAAAGTATGTGACAGACAAGCGAAATCAATTTAGTGTTCTCAGGTATATACCGTCAAAGTAATCAGACGTCATTTTTCAGGTCAACCACTAGAGTGGGTTGGGAAATATTCAGCTCATTTAGGTCTACATTGCTGTAAAACTCAAGTAAACCATAGGAGCAAACGATGGTGTTCTTTATTATTCTTTTAATTTGCTTATATTATTATAGTTATAAGGAGAAGGGATAAGAAAATATCGTCTTTGGACCTATCACATCGCCAAATGCTGGGATGTAGCAGTGACTAAATATTTAACGACGTGGATTGACAACCTGGATGTATAAAGTTCAAATCTAGTTCCTTACACAGTAACACTTTCACTTAGCGATGTCGGCAATCCTTACATGACCCCCTCCTGTACGCATCCAATGCCTTTCTAGACAGAATTCCAACCAGAAAGATATCAGGAAAACGATTGCCAAAAATAATCATCTGATTCATACGAAACGAATGGATTCTCAACAACATTAGCATTACCAACTGCTTCAGGGAGAGGAGTTGATGTTTTGGATCAATGACACAAGATTGATCAATTGTTTACAATGGAGATTTAAGAAGGTTCTACAATATTACACTATGCTACAAAGAAATTAGTATAAAGTCTTTTATAATGTCTCTCCCCACACATAAAACATGTCTGTTTATCTAATTTTTACGCTTTTCTTATCCAATGCAAACCAAAAACACGTAATTGGTAAAATTATGAATTCTCACACGCTGAGGATTGTTTATAATCACAAGCAATTGGGACTAACGTTTTTCCCATCAAGGAATTCATAAATATCCAAATTCTGTGCTATCTACACAATAAATACGTTTTATTTTGTTCGTTTATTTTTTTTTGTATCTAGGAAATACTTTATTAAAATATGTACATTTACTTTGCCGATGGATTCAATAGTGAAAAATAAAAAGATGTCAGTAATAAAACTAAACTTAATCAACACCCTTGGTTTACATTATCCAATTTACATGTAGGTTTACATATAATGTAATTAGCACTGTAGAAATAAAGGCATTATAATATGGTCATGTTGATGACAAGAGAAAAAGAAAATTAACAACTAATCTTGAGATTCAAATATTTTTATATACAGAAAATAAAAGGAAACTTTTACTACATGAGCAAATTGCATTAGAAAATATAGTATTTTCAGAATATAAATGTGCCAGAAAGTGCGTCCTGTTAAGTTCTTGCAAATGTATATATATAATATATTGTGATTTGTGTGATTCTATTAACCATGCTCATTCCCAGAATTCCTTTTTGTCCATATGATATTGCTTTTTTATGCCAGCAAAAAGAGCTGAAAGTTGTTGAGCGTAACTAGCTTCACTGTGCGACTTGCAATTGCTTTTTATTCAGTCACATCAAAACCTTGTTACAATAGGGGAAAAGGGAGAGTACTTTTAAAAATGGAGGGAACTTCTTGGAACTGCAATAATCATAGACTAACGTTTGATACGTATCACTTCTGTTGCTCGTATATATGAAATAAGAAAAATAAAATCGTTTTCCTCTGCCAAATTACTTGTTTAATTTCTTTCACTTCTGCATTAGTTTCAAGCTACAGCGAAGCCTGCAATAATGGATATTTGCACCCCCACCCCCGGGATCGACTACTGGGTTGGTTGGAGTGAAAGACAATTTTAAAGAGACCATCAAAACTAGCCTTCATCCGGACAAAGCCTGTGATCCTGCCAAGTGGTGATAAAAATTCATTATTGCGGACTCATTGTTGTAGTAACTATTAAAAGTAAAAAAAAAATAGTTTTGTTTCCAGTTGATGTGATATACAGAAGAAGAACATTTGAAACATCTGACGTGGATGGGTACTTGAACTAGTCCAATAGATCCTACAAAAAATTAAACAATAAATCTGTATTATTTGTAGTGGTAAATGAATTTAAATACGTGAAATTAAAACTTCTCGGGGTTTGCACAGCATAAAATGTTCTTAAGTTTTAATTGAGATATCTTGAACAAAATAGATTAGAGAAAAAGTTAGAAAAAGTTGACCATATTAACAGTTTCTTTTTTTTATTGAGAACTGACATTCTGCAATTTCTTTTTGAGTAATACAACGGATTTTAAATATTTGTGTCGACATAAAGTAAAACTCTTTGGCAAGTTGAGCTCAATCAAGTTTTTTTTATTTTTTAAAGATCAGCATCTTCTCACATGAGAGATCTCGTAAATGTAATTACTGTAAAACATCCTTGCAACGTTGGATCAACCATTTTTTTAATTCTATAGCTTTGCAGGAGCGATTTATTTGATTAGAACTTGGTGAAAAATGTTCATTATCTTGACTGGATTAAGTTAAAATTAGAAAACAAACACAAATATCGGAAAACAAAATTGTAAAGGTCAAAAGAATAGCCACATCACCTAACATATTATGACTTCTTCAATTCGAAAGAATACTTTGTTAAAATTGGGAACGCTTTTAGCAAACAAGGGAAAATCTGCTTCCAATGTATTGAAGTGTTTATCGATTGACGTCGGTCATCATAGAAATTGTTAATTTTTGACATTTAAACGCTTTTCAACATTTTTAAAATTATATTCTGCTAAGAGAATGCCATAGGGTTGTTGTTTTTCTCTTTCTCAAAGCATCTACAATGCAAGTGTGAAAATAATGAAGTTTATCCCTCATGGAAATAAAATTTTTCTTTTTATTTATTAAATAAAGATTACGCAGACATCGTCATTATTATTATTATTATTATTATTATTATTATTATTATTATTATTATTATTATTATTATTATTATTATTATTGCCGTTGTTCTGAGACATTTCTGGCGTAAAATGAACACAATTTGCATGAACATAAAGTTTTGAAATTAGGAATTTATTGAAGAAAAAGAAAAATATCTTGAAAGTTTTTGTTGAAGTCATTACTATTTTGACAAAGCAATATTAAATTCGTTTATCAAGTTTAAATATTTTCACATTTCTTTTTCTGCTGCTTTTAGTCGAATTGATTGTCATGAAATTTTCTCATTTTTAAACGTCATTTTCGCAATATTGTTTTCTTTATTTTTTCTTAACTTTTTGAACGTTAAATTCTCATTTATCAAAAATGCTAGGTCTTTATATAAGTTTGACATTAGAAAGTTTATTTCTCTTGAGCATGCATCAATTATTCCACTCATCATTGGTGAATATTGAATTGTTGTAGTTCAGTTTTTCTGTTCTCATTTGAGATGGCTTTTTAGGTAGAAACTTTTGGGTAGAATCCTTCAGAAGATAATGGAGTTTCAGAGCGCAAAGTATGGATAAGTATGGAGGGAAACTTCTTACCTATAAAATAGACCTCTCTGACCATACGTCTGAAATTGTTTATTGAAGGAACAAACACCGATAAACACAGTTGAAATGCTACCACGGGAATTACTGGTTGCTGCATACAGTCTTAAAATGTCTTGGTGTGTCCGACTCCAGATTTTCTTAGAAATTGACTTTCAAAGCCTTTCCTATAAGTGAGTATGACTGTAAGTTAAGTGGAGGTTTGAGATCAGTTTTCCTTCTCTTAGATGAGTTGTCATCCATGATTAATGAGCCTCCGTGTACTTAAAAGCAAGTTATGTTCCAGATAAATTATCTTCAACCCTTCTCCTATCAGCAGTAGTAGTTTTGCTGGACTTATATATAAGCCACATGAGCTATATGAAAGATTTTTTTTAAAGTATTTTTTGTTTGCTTTTTTTTTTTGTTTTTATGTATCTACGAAGTTTCATGTCCATATCCTTGGTTTGGGAAACATTTTAACACGCTCTGGTACAGTTAATTCTCTCTTCGTTCAGTTAAAAAAAAAATTGATACATTCTGCATGAGTGTCTATACAGTGAGTCACTGTTGAAGCAAAGGTTGCACAATCTTCAACTACAACTTCCCTGAATCGGCACTGCTTGATTCCTGTGACAAGGAGAAATTCAAAACGACTGAAACCATGCCAAGATAAGCAGAAATCTCTGACACATACAACACTTGGTATTCCCTCAAAAATCACCCATTTTTGTACTGGTCAAACTATCCGTTGCTTAACTCTAATGATCTGACTAGAAGCAGTGTGTCAACAGGATTATGCTTTATATAATTAACAATTGATTACGTCGTCTAAAATGTAATGACAGCCTCAACATTTTGTTATGCGAAATTGTTTGTTTGGTAGTTCTCTACGTCTGACTCAGGTTTCATTGTATTAGCATTAGTGGTCCCGGAATGATGCATATATATGTGTCGAAAAGTTATGCGTTGAATTATTTTTCTGTTTCTATTATATTTTATTGTGATAAATTTGCAATATTTCGTAGATGTAAAGCCAGATCTATGTTCGGTTATAAGCATTGATTATAGCACCAAATATTTTCTTCTGCTATTGGATGGATGCCAGAATCTGCTTCTCACTGTCCTCCTCAGACTTCGGAAATTATTGGAACTGGGATGAATCAAGTCCGGTACCATCTTACAGATTTACAGTGGAGAGTTTCAATAACATTATTGGTTTTATTCTTAGAAATGTCCATTCAACCATTCTATTTCACTGACAGTATTTCAGTTACCAATTCATTGATTATTCTGCATCTGTCTTGGACGAATTGACTGATTCCGCTCACAAGAATATTTATGTCTATCTATTTGTGTTTTAGTACCTGTGTATTTACAAGTTAAAACAAAAAAACAACTTCATTGACTGAAAGCAGAGACATGTATTGCTGTTCTCTTGTAGACAAATGATAAATCCAGATTAATCTTTTGTTTGCTTGATACGGCGGTTTATGGTCGACTGCACTTTTATTGGCTATAAAAGTGGAACTCACATCCTACCAAAATTGTATGGCAAATTTTCTCATGATTTTCGTGTTGCCAATTATTATTTTTTTAAATTTATTTGATTAATTATGAGTTTTTCATACTTAAACAAGAAAGTGACTGGTTCTTCTGAAAGTTTTTAGACAACCCGTTGGGAAAATAAAATCAGAAATATCAGAAAACTACTTAATACATACAGATATAAAAATATAAATACACTGAGCTGATGGAAATTCAAATAAATAAGCAAAACATTGTGGGAATAACATCAAATAATGCAAATAATACAAATAAACAGTTTATTCACTAAGTATCACGAAAAAAATGATCTTCATGTAAACTTCTGAAACCTTTATCAGGTGAAACCTGTAGAAAACTACTGCTTCTTTATTTATATATATATATATATATATATATATATATATATATATATATATATATATATATATATAAGAAAGCCAACAAACCGGAAGTACTTCAGATTTGTTGGCTTTCTTGGCTCTTGTGGGCTGCGACGTTTGCAACAATAGAGTTAAATAATTGTTTCTCTTTAAAAAATTGTGAGAAAAAATATAAGTTAGATAAGATAACATTGAATGCTAGATGTATTTAGATTTTTTTCAGCCTGTTTGGGTAAGTTCTCATACACTGATGAAACCCCATGGAAATTAGTGATATTTCACATACTATTCAAATACAAGTTCTTGAGTTAGGCAGAAACGGTTGTTTGTAAATGTTTTTGAAGTATGTATAAAATTTTTTCTCTGAATCTGTAAAGTTTTACATGATGGCCTCTTTCTCTCTCATATATTGTTCTTTTTAGAAGAAGTGAACTTTAAATTAAAATAAATTACAGAAAAATATTTTATTATACAGATATGTAGTTTATTCCAAAGATTAATTTTTAGCATCTATAATTTAAATACAATTTTGGGCATACCGCATGAACAAGGTGGCTAGTCGACAGGTCCATTTCATGAAATTATTTATTCATCAAGCACCATTCGGGTAGTAGTCTTTTCATAATGAACTGTCAAACCAAGCTGCACTCCAAATAACAGATAGCTGCCAAATCTGCAATTAAAGAAAATAGAGTTGTCAATTCAAAGTTCGCCCTTGTGTGCGTGCATGTGTGTGTGTGTGTGTACACACACATTCATTCAGTGACCGATACAATTATCATATGATGAAATTTGAAAAGAAAAAAGAAATAGTACTTTATTATCTAAATATATATGGAAATATATTTTACTTGAGTCGCCCCTTATCAAAGCTCGAAGACCACTCGAGGATAAGGGTTAATGAATGTAAAATGGTACTGTTTTAATCATTAATGGAGTAAATTGAGTAGAATTTGATTAATTATGGGATGGCTCAACAAGAACTTGTTTACATTGGACTTGAAAGCTATTATGTTGTATTCAACCGGGAAGCAGACCAGCAGAACAGTGTTCCACAGGCGGGCAGTTCTGGGAAAGAAGCTTTGTTCATGGAAACTGCATTTAGACAGAAGAGAAGGGGGAAATCATATATAGTGGTTGTAGGTAGTCAGTGTTTTGTGAAAGATAAATATATACAAATATTAATAAGAAAATCTTTTAATTGACCACTTTGTGTTGTATAAATTGTAAAAACGGATTAAGTTTAGATGAAAAATATCAATTTAAAAATTTCAAAAAGCAAATTAAATTATTAAAACAAAAACATTAATTTTTAGCAAATGAATATAAATAAAATATTTGATTTTTGATTTTAGTAATGCTTAAACAATTATTAAACAAATGATCATTTTCTGTTCTCTTCACTCTCATTCTGTTTTTCTTTGTCATAATTGTGTTTCTTTTAAGCAATTTCTAACAGAAGTGTATCCTCATGATCAAGTTTTTTTTGTTGCTTAGAACATTGAAAAGATAAAATAGGAAAAATAGATTGAAAGAAATGGAATGAAAAGAAATAGGTTCTTTTAACATGCGTAATTATCGCATTGTTATATGCCAAAATGATAACTTTCCAAATATGTATGTTGAAAGAGAAATAAAAGAAAATCAAATATGGCTGCGTAATCTTTGTAAATAAACTGTGAAGTATTTGGAATTGATGTCTTTTATTAAGTTAATTTTTCTTTCTGTAATTTATTCTTTATATATAATAAAAATGGCAATGTTTTTTTCCCTAACTATCCACTCTATAGGAAAATGACACAGCCAACATTTGTACAATAGAAATAAAAGTGAAATCCTTAAGTAAATTCAGTTATAAATCCATGTGCACACGCAGTGCATTTTGGTATCAGTGAAAATTTCGAAATTATTCTAACACTCACGAAAACAACGACACTACCCACTGTTGTACAGTCGAAAATATTGTTACTGTTATTATTATTGGTTCCCCGATCAATCAGAGAGGGACCTATGTTATCAGTGGCGTCTGTTCTTTCGTGTGTCTGTGCCTCTCCTTTAGTCCGGACTATTGCTAGATAATCGTTCATCAATTTTTCCTGAAATTTTGCCATAAATTGTATTTCATTAAATAGATGTGCAGTCCAAAAATTTTTTTTACAAAAATTTCCATTGCGCCGCCAGGGGCTCCAAAGATAAAAAATGCCCCAAAATGGCTAAAAATTACACATTTTGCCGCATAGCTTTTGATCCATCCATTAGATTTTTTTGAAACTTGGCCAAAATGTGGAGCTCATTGTTTTTAATATAAATCTAGTATGGGTAACCCTGACAAAATTCTGGTTCGCGTCCCCGGGGGCTTTCAGTGCTAAAAACGCCTCTTTTTGTGGCTCTTTTTTTCATATTTCTCAACAAAAACTTGATATGTCTGACTATATAGTAGTTTTTCACGGTGGTCAACTCAAATATGTATGTGTTAAGGCCTGAAATTGCTCTGTTATCCATTTACACTGGAATTTGGCATCCCCAGGGCCCAAAAGAGGTCAAAAATGCCCCCAAATGGCCCAAACTGACAATTTTTGCCCTATAGCGTTTGATTCATCCACTAGATTTTCCTGAAACTTGGCCAAAATGTGCAGGCCATTGTTCTTAATATATATTCAGTGACCTTGGCAAAATTCTGGTTCGCATCCCTCTGGGACTTTTAGGGCTAAAACATGTCTTTTTGGAGCTCTTGTTTCATATTATTCAAGAACTTGTTCCCACTCAACATACATACCTCCACTAACCCGACAATCAGCAAAATTCCACCCTTTCACTGTTATGTCCTTAGATGCCAGAAAGCCTTCTATTCTAATAGATTATCCCCTCATACTGCTTCACTTCAAAATCCTTTCCCAGTTTTCTGCTTCTCAGACTATACTAACCTGGTGCTGAAGTTTAAATGTAATGTAGATAGACATCTTGTTGCTCAACTCTCCACAGTCACTGATCCCAAATATTCGCCACTTACGTTCCAAGTGGCAATATGCCTTGTAATGGGTTGAAAAAGAGTTTTAAAAATTTAAATAATTACTGTTGATTATGTTTATCGAAAAGTTAATTCTAATCATTACTAATACTAGATCTGATAATGATTTTGCTTTTATGTTAATAAATAATTCTGGAATTATGTAACAAAAAATAGTTATGAATATATCTCAAAGAAATGAAATTGAAGAAATAATCTCATTATATGCAAGTTAATCTAAATGTAAAATTAATTCTAGATTCATTTATTCACATGTAATGGAAATATTATCAGATCTGGCATTGTTAATGTTCTCGTTCCTTTTTTCATACATGTGGTGTGTTATATATATTTGAAGTTGAGCAAGATGAAAGCGTGTGTGTCTGTGGTGTCATGTAGTTAAAAAGAAAGAGAAACTCTCATTACCTTCCAGCTTTGAGTTTGGGACCGGGCAGATCTGAGAAGAATTAGCTGCTCGCCAGTTGCCATCTCCCCATCTAGATCTGGTGGGGTGGGGCTGCATAAAAAAGATAAAAAAGCATGGAAACTTATACCATGATCCATCCTTGATATTTTCTGATTCTAAAAAGTAATAATTCAAAATTGAAAAAAAAAAAAAAAAAAACGACCAGATCTATGTAATTTGTTTTACTATTATTACAACAGAAACTGTCTAGACGAACACGAAAATTATGGCTTTTTTGTGGGAGATTTGTCAACCTGAACATGAATTGTCACTCAGTCAGCTTAAAAAAATGTGTATAATAATCAATAATTCATTTTTAACTTAAAATTACAAATAATGATTGTAAAGAAAAGAAAACAAATGAGGTCTGTTTAAGTAAAAGGTTGCAATGAGTAAGTTTTTATAACAAGTGTACAAACTGTTGCATAATTAAGCATAGGTAGAAAACTGAATGTTTATTGACAGTCTTATTAACTAGAGTACTGTTTTTCATGAGTATTATATATACATACATTTCAATTGTATAATTGAATGGCCTTCGGGCCTCCATAAGTCGTAACTTTCAAGTAAAAAAAAATACAATAACCATGTAAATTTAGAGGACATTTAGCATAGCTTGGCCTACTATCATTTATCATATAAAACATGTCGAATACACTGGGAAAAGATCCTTTATGACATCATAAATGCTGAAGTAACATACCATGCAGTAGAAAAAACATAAACACATCATCTTTGAATGGCGGATTGTCTATAAGGACGGTGACTAATATATATATATATACTAGCAGCGTTGCCCGGTGGAAGCCTCCTCCCACCCACTCCCACAAAAAAGTAAACTACAGTTGTTGTTGGTGGTGGCCAGTGTCCAAAATGAAATAATCTAGCTTTCACTGGCGATTAGTGCTGGTTTGGGGCAATAACACGCAGGTAGTGTTTGAATTTTAAAAAAATAGCAATTAAGGAACTGCGTAAATCAGTATGAATTAATAAAATTACGATAAATGTCTATGAGAATAATAATGGAAGGTAAAAACAAGTTTCAGAAGTAAAGGATTCTCACTGTATATGAACTGTTTAGAGTGATCGAAATCAGTGATAGCAATCCTAGCTGTTTCTGTTTGTTGTTTAAGTTTTCCTCTTTTCAACCCTTTCACAATTAGTGTCAAATTAAATTCCAGTTTTATGTCCTCTTTTTTAACGTGTAAAACAATAAAATTACGACTTTTTTCACTTCACTTCTTTGAGTATTGTTATATTAAGAATGGCGTTTGGAATGGATATCCCAAACTCCCCATGCTAAGAATGGCTTTCGAAATAGACACCACCAACCTCCCCATCATAACAACGGCATTCGAAATAGACATCCCCAGCATCCCCATGTAAAGAACGGCTTTTGGAGAAGACAATCTCCATTTTTTGGGGGTGGTAGAAAAATAATTCCCCAAATTTAACCGAGACATTGGTTGTCAGCATACCCACCCGCAAATGCAAAAAAAAATTGGAGGGTGGCAGTCTACGTAAGAGAGAAGTAGATTTGTTTATCGCACGTGTATACAAAGCTGACAGCCACAGAATTACAGTGTATAATACAGGCCTTTATATCTCTATAAGTACTTGTCTCCACAAAGTTTGAATGAGATATTCTCAATCAGCATAGTCAAAACCGTATAGGTCGTCATTCTTAAGAAAATTGTGGAAGTGGACCTAATGTATTAATTTAACCCCCCCCCAAAAAAAAGTTTACGTGTACAGAATCGGCCCAGAAAATAAATTTAAATAAAATACTTCACAGCATTTAAAATTGGTGAAAACACAAGTATATAACAAATGATTGTTTTCCTATGTAAGGGAATTTATGTTAAAACTGTACCGTAGGTAATCGGTGGAAAAAAATCGGTAATTGTACAGAAAACCAGACTCTTACTTTCAAACACTCTGGCAGATCTGTCAGTTGAGGTATGGAAGCACAAAATGGATACAATACTTCTGCTATTCTTCAAAACTGCTTACTTATACACTTGGGCAAAATATTAAGATATTTTTGTTAATATATTTTTTCAAACATATTTGCGTTTTGTTTATTTTGTTTTTCAAATATAGTTACATTTTTAAAATCTACTTAATTTAAATAGATTGAATTTAAATATACTTTATTTAAACCTGCGCGGTCTATTACAATCAGCACTGATTTAAAACAAATGTTTCAGCAGTATCATCTACTGGATTCGTACTTATGTTATTTGAATTTAATGTTTTTTAACGTTTGTGAAATATTCACATTTTAAAACCATTAAACTATTTTTTGTTGCACATTCACCTTTTTGAAACTAAATATAATTAATTACTGGAACAAATGTACAAAATGAACGAGAGAGAGAGAGAGAGACGAAATAAATGTTTGTTGTTCTTTCTTCAGCATCGCTGTGAAATTTTTTTGTTTGTTTCTTCAGTACAAATAGAAATGTAATAAGCGAGAACGAGAGAGAGAGAGTTTGGAAGAATATACAAAGGGGAGAGAGAAAGAGAGGAACTAGAAACTGACGCTGTAAAATGTAAGGAAATAAAAGCAGCAATTTACTCAGAAGCCAAATTTGAATGCCATAATTGAATGGTAAATTAGCGTTCGTTTAGCATGTGAATACTGTTAATGCAGAATATAGGAATGGTTAGAGCTCAGCCAATCAGAATGAGCGGTATTAGTCTAGGGAGACTTTATTATTTTTTAATCGGAAAATGTAAGTATGCTATGTCTGTGAGGTTATGATCTATTTATGAAGGGTTCAAGCACAATATAGGTATATTGTGTATATTTCCTTCCGGTGTTGACTGGAGGCGATAGGAGGACTTAATATTTAGAGGGGAAAATAGGAACTACTTCCGCTAAAGATGGTTGCAATTGTGATGATGTTGCTCCTAGGATGAAATGTAAGATTCTATTATAACGACAAAATGTGTCTAAAATGGCTTTCTAAAGTTACATAAGATAGTGGCTAATAGCCTAGACATAATATATTTGTATGTGGCATCTGTTATTGCAAATCTACGATACTTTGGTCCAGAGGTGAAATTCTGCAATTAAAGTACTATACATGGCGATATATATGTATAGTAAAAAAAAAATTAAAGTTTACAAAATTAATGATTTTAGAAACTAGAATATTAATATTAAAATCAATATTTATAGGATAATTTTAAACAGAACAAAATGTTCAATATACAGGATAGAGCATTGGTATTAATTAGAAAATTTGAATTTTATAAAATCAGTAGAGGAGAAAATACATAATTTATTGCTTGATACAAGGGATACAAATGAAAATTTCCTTTTTCTATAGAGTTTCTAAGAATGACTCTTCTCAGAGGAATAATAGTTAGCAAAATGAACAGTAATAGGCTGGCTTTAATTTTGCTGGTCATCACATAAATTGTCAACTTCAAATCGTGGAGAAAGTCATTTTTTAGAAAATAATATAGAGATATATAATCCAAAGGATATACCACGTGGAAACCATATATAAAGATGGATGTATCTAAATTCAAAAAAAAATAGATGCATCGAGATATAGGTTGAACAGTAAACAAAAATCTATGTTGTATAAGCTGTTAGGTCCGTCTGTAACCTTGAGAAATATCAGTTTATATTAATCTATAAATGTAAGAAAAAGCTCCAATGTGTATCATGCATGTCGTGTAGAATTACAAGAAAAATAGAAATAAAACTAAAATGAGAGTGAGAAATCACATTTAGCAAGATGTCTTTTCAATCTATCCAAGAGGTTGAGTTTTGTTTTCCTTTTTGGATATTCTCCACAATGTAATACCTCTCACCGTAGAAAGCATCCCGGTCCCTTCTAACCTTCGGGAAAAATGTAAGATGGAATACTTACCACTACGAAATGAACTCCAACAACAACTTTAATAAACCAACTTCTATTGAGGACTGTCACAATTCTCCAGAATCTTTAAAAAATGAGCTTCAAGTTAACACTTCAGAGAACAAAATAAAACTACAGAAAAACATTCTATGGACTAAAAATCATTCCCACCCAAGCATAATCCACACTTGATGTTTATTAAATGATATGATAAACCTCGTTAAGAGAAACAAATTAAAAACACAGAAACACCCTTACAACCCAATCACTAGTAAAATGAATAACTTTGCAGTTAAAGTAAAGGCAAAATCGCATAGATTTGTCCCTGCTGATGAAACAAAAACATTATTATAAGCTTGATTAAACCACATGCAAGAAACGTATATATAATCCTATAAAATTTCCTCAGCCAATTCATTAGATAGTATAAATTTTTATGATAAAAATTTACTAAAATCAATTATAATTCATAATTATTCTGAAGTCCTGACCCTAGGCACTCCAAGATCGCAACCTCTCCATTATAGACTAATCTCCCCTTCGAGTTCCGACTATGGTAACCTCTCCATTATAGACTAATCTCCCCTTCAAGTTCCGACTTGTGCATAAAATATTCTTAGACAAAATTAGAAAGGGTGTCAGGCGCTGGATTGAACTTATTTCCCCCCTATTATTTGCATATATTTATGTAGTGAAAATTGTTTGAATAAAATTAATTCATTAGTTAGTTAGTTAGTAGATGAAATAATTAATTTTATAATTTACATAAAAATTAATAATTTTATTATATCATAATTAGGACCATTTAATTCTTTCTAACTCAACAATAAACAACAACATATGCAAATAATAAATAAAATATTTATCAATATTCAAATTTTATTTTTAGCTGCAATATTTTAAGTCTAAAAAATTCTTATTTTTCACTTTACTAGAATATCTTGTTCTTTACTTTTCCAGGTTGAATTTCTTGTCCTTTACTTTTCCAGGTTTAATAAAAGCTTAAGAATATTACTTTTCATGCGGGCATTTTTCCATATAATCCATGATTTTTCCAGGCATTGTTATTGTATTAATATATAAATTTATAATATTTATTAATGATTGTCAAAATAAATTAGCTCTGAAACACACATTTATGCAATATTTATCATTCAATCACAGTAGTTCCGAGCCAGGGTCTCTACCGAGCCTGCGGTTCATGAATTCGTGATCTGTATAGAGCGTAAACTAACAAAAAAGAAGATGACACTCGGTGTCTTTTTAGATATCGTTGGAGCTTTTGACAGCATACCCTTCAGTAGTATGTTCAAGTCGCTACGAGAACTCAATGTGCCGCCAGAACTCATCCGATGGATTGAGTATATGGCGAGGCACAGAACAGTTCAAGTAGAACTACTGAGGGCAACTGTTAAAAGGGAAGTAGTTAAATGAAACCCCCAAAGTGGGATTTTATCACCTTAACTATGGAACTGTATGCTGAATCCTCTTTTAAAGGAGTTTAAAAATAGGAATATTTATGACCAGGCTGATGCTGATGACATCGCAGTGCTGGTCGCAGGTTCAAAAGCATTATTGGTCAGACGCATTGCCAAAATGGGACTACATTTTTCATCAAATGTGATAACGAAAAATTTGAGTTCATTCAAAAAATATGTATATCATAGAATTCACTAATATTTTTAAACGATAAATTCACCATTTTTTGCTATAAAATCATAAGGAGAGTAAAAAACAATTAGTTATTAAAAAAAAGTTCGGTTTTTT
The DNA here is from genome assembly GCF_053919585.1 of Euprymna scolopes. Taxonomy (NCBI): domain Eukaryota; kingdom Metazoa; phylum Mollusca; class Cephalopoda; order Sepiida; family Sepiolidae; genus Euprymna; species Euprymna scolopes. The sequence continues at coordinate 46,348,303 of NC_136492.1, forward strand.
AATTATAAAAAAAAGCGATACACAGGATTGAACCTAAAATCTTTCCACCAACCCCCGGTACTCTAACCATTACGCTAACATGTCATATTGGCAAAATCGCAGTAAAAAATATTTATATACAAAAAAAGTTATGCAAAATAAAAAAAAGCGTTAGTCACTTATGTACTTACTCTTCTGTTTGTGAACCCACATATTTTGTTGTAACTTTTTTTCTACTGAACCAATTTTCGAAATTTTTTTTTCAAAATGTAGCTAATGAGGTGTTCTATCCAACTATATAACCTGTTTGAAATTTGGTTGCGAACGGAATTAGTGGTAGGGGTTTGAATGTGTCTCGATTCATTCAATTTCGGACTTAAGCATATATTCAACCACTACCGTGGTTGAATGATTACTACCAGTCAATATATCCAGTCGAAGTTCTAATATTCACAAAAAAGAAATCTGATTTCATTAATCTAGAAGTTAAATTAATCCTGCTAGCTAGGCGTTCTTTGATACATTTTGATAATAAACATTGAACTAGAAAGGACACGCCTAAAAATTTCGATATTCTTGTGTGTCCAGCAGACTCTGCCTAAGTCACAGATGTAGTAGGCTTATATCTATTAAAGGAACTTAAGCTTGAATTTAAGTTTATCCAAGGAGAAATATATAGAGATTACATCCTATTTACTACTAAAGCTAAATTTACAATAACACCATTAAAAAACTGCATGCCTTCTTCAATAACTTCGATCTCTTCATAACTAATGAACGTGATAACACAGAATACTACAGCCCTTACCACAAACCAAACCTAACACTACTCTGTGTTTATAAGTTTTCCACCACACTGACTCAATTATAAAGTCAATAATTCCATTGGTCTCAAATAGAATCTCTTAAGTTCTTCGTTGATGCAAAAAATCTTTAACCAAAATTCTACTTTCTTCAACAACGCCTTACGAAATTCAGACTAAACCGAGAAAATAAAATTCAACGAAGACACCCCCCCTTACTAACGGTTTAAAGTCCGTAATTACACAAAATATGAAAATAAAAAAACGAATATAAGAATATTATCTAATACAAACAATAAGTACCCCCCAAACGATATAAACTAAACCAGCCGACTAAGCCCAACCCCCTAACCCACACTACCTTATAAGGCGCAAAGAACAGATCTGATTCAAACTCCCTTTTAGCAGCAATGTCAAAACCAATATACCAAAGGAATTCTTCAAAATTGTAGATAGATCTTTCAAATATCCCTGTAGATATAGTACTATTTTAAATAAAAACTCAATTAACATCTCATACTTTACAATATGTAATCCAGCCTAAACAATAATCATATCAAATAAGAATATTCAAGCACCTCAATGAACTCCCCTTTACTCTTAGAAGAAATTGTAATTGTCAAAATATACCTACTTAATAATGAGTGCGCCTATAAAGACGAAATTTACTCATGCACCGTAACTGAATTACAGCCAAATAATTCTCTAGTTGATCCCACCTATTTAAATTCTCTCTCAGCCAAGTATCCATAATTCAATTTTCCAATTTACACACACACACACACACACACACACATACACACACACACACACACACACACACACACACATATATAAGAAAAGATAAGGAAATAAAGATCAAAATTACATAAGACCTTTATTACATGATCATGTCAGTAATGTTAAAGATGATTACAATAAGTGAAAGGATCGATATTTCTTTCTGTCTCTCTCTCTATATATATATAAAGACGAAGAGGCTAGACCCATAGTGTCTAGTATATACCTAATACTCTGTGGATCTTGTTTGTTTCCTTGTGACCATGGACACTCGATCAACACACCACACACTTGAAGAAGAACGACTTGGAATACGCTGGTGAAAACATGTAGCACTAATAAAGACACTTGTATGACTGTAAAAATATTTTATTACAAAATTATGTATAGCAAATAATCAGAAATGGCATCTATATTTAATGTCAACAACAATTCAAAAGGAAACAAGTGCGTGGCAAAATCCGTTACTCATAAAGTTCCTTGACATCAGAATATTTTGTTGAACATTTTATAAAAGAAGATATTCAGATAACACTAAAGAAAATAAAAGCAAAATTTAATCATATTTATTAATTTTGAGTTTCAAAAGCCAATCTTTGATAACATTATTCAAATTTATATAAATTCAATATTCTTTGTTTTCAATGACTCTGAAACATATTTTCTCTAATTATTTCACAAAATTGAGATTTCCATGAATTTACTTCATCTCAATATAACTTTTAAGTAATGGATAGATCACTTTAAGAAAATCGTGAATAACGATTGTCATGAATCCAAAAAACAAATGTACGTATGCTATATACGTGTATTGTATTTGTATAACATTATTCGTGGCAGGTGAATGATAATCAGATCAATTACAAACACTGGTTTTCCGATTTCAAATCACGCTATGTCTAGTCACACTAATGAGTCGTGAAACGACAAAACATATGAATTCTCTGTGAATAATTAATATATATATATGTGTGTGTGTGTGTGTGTGTGTGTGTGTCTGTCTGTCTGTCTGTCTGTTAGTGATATTTTCTTTAGTACCGTTCACCAGAATAACTTTCTAACAAAAACCTATAAAAAATCTGTTTAGTAAGATAAGACAAATATTAGTTTGCCATTATTTCCAATCAATTTAATTGGAACTGATATGCTTAAAAGAATGTTAGAGTTTTTGGATTCTTTTAAGTGCCATATATATATATATATATATATATATATATATATATATATATATATATATATATATATATATATATATACCAGGTTAAAGGTATTCAAGAGTAATGACTAATGAATTTAACGAGGTTATTAAGAGTGCTCAATAAAAGAAGAGCAATATATATTTTTATTAATATAAACAAATTTATATGGTTACGACACTGGACATGCTAATGTTTCAGAAAAATGATTGTTTAAAACTAGAAGTCGTTGTTAAGCGACTTGATGAATTGTTTATTTTCACAGAAAAAAAAACAATCCTCATTTGTCCGAAACATTAGTATATCCAGTGTCGCGACCATGTAAATTTGTTTATCTCATATATATAAATTACAGACAGTTCAAACGAGTCTTTTTAAATACTATCTGCTCAAAAAAGACACAAATCAATTTTTTATATTTTCCTTTTCCATAATTTTTCATGCTCTTTAGTAATGCCATCTCTGATGTAGAAAAAATGTCTTTTCTTTCTACTTGTTTTTTACATATATTAAGTACTTATAAATGATATCGAAGAACTATATAAAGCATTTCTACATTTTCGATTATTTATGATTATTGGTAATTGAAGCCATACCAGAAATTATCAGCAGAATTAAGGTTTGATGCTATCGGTTCACTCTTTTTTACATGTGTTTTTTTTATATGTTCATGAGTAAAAAGAAAGAACTGATCTGAATGATGTTCGATATAATTTATCATATTTGAGCGAATTGTTTTATAACTATTTAAAGATATGAAACGTTTCCTAGAATAGGAAGGAAATGTTGTTAAATAGAATGTGTAATCTTTGACAGAGCTAAACATACAGTGGTTTAGGAGAAGGATTATTTCCAGTTAGTATACTCTCCGGCTATAGCAAAAGAGGATTATATAAAAACATCATCTGTATAAGTAAATATTTTGTTTTTACTCTAGAAATATTTTTTGGATATGAATATACTTAGCTGAGTATTAGGATTATTTGAAAAATAAGTATAATGAAAGCAAAAGAATGTTCGAAGAAAAAGACAGGCGTAAAATGATGTCCTCTTCTTGTGGAAAGAAAAAGATATAACCAAACTTCTTTGTCAAGAACAGCAAAACCCGTTGTAAGCGCTGACAAAATCCTGTTATGTAATGCTATAAAATTCTGTGATCAGTTTTTAAAAAGAACAAAACTTTTTACATCTAAACTTATGCTGTTCAACTTCGGACAGATATTTGACCTTAATTATATGAAGGGGGGATCCATTGTTACTAATTTAGTAGGCGGTCTACCAGCATGTATTTAATTTAGCTACAGTGTACTTTGTAATGTTTTACACTATTAGGTAGTCCATTTTGAAAAGAAAACAAGAGGTAATATTGTTAAAATCTTTGTTAATGTGAAGGTGGAAATCAAACATTAAAAAATTACAGAAGTACAAAGATTTTAATAAAATTTGTGATATTTATTATGAAGTTCAGTTTATGTAATTTATTATAAAGTTCACATTGAACACACATGTTTAGTTATATCGTGGAAGGTAAGCGACATTGTGCCTGGTCAATACCGAATAAGTTGCCATTTGGGAATGTTAGATGCTTTATGTGGAAGGACAGTTAAACCACCTTAATAAATTTTTTATATTTGCTTTTACATTATTTTTCTTTTCCTGTTTTCTTTGCCATAATTTTTCATGTTCTTTTGTAATGATGTAGAAAAAATCTCTTTTCTTTCTACTTGTTTTTTTACATATATTAAGTACTTATAAATGTTACATGATAAGGGCTGTCCCCTTTTCATGTAAGTATAAAAATAGAGAATTTAGTTAAAATGAAAATGAAATAGCAATAGACGAAATTCGAACCTCGTAATTTAGGTTTAGAAATAGATTACGTGTGAGAATTTAAAAATGTAAAACAAACGTTTGTTTTAGAATAGAGAGAATATATTTCAAGAAAAGAATGTGAACTGTCAAGTTTGTTATGAAATTTTAAATTGAAAGAATTGTATTATATATTTGTGTTATAAAATGTCTTTTCATACACATCTCGACTTCTCATATTACAATGTGAATCTACATCATATCTACACTAAGACTGTCTGAACACTATGTCCTCACTCAAAGAGCTTTTTCTTCTTCTACACGTCCAAGGAACATTTAAAATATAGGAATAGTTTTCTTCTTCCAATCTACACATCTAAGGAATGAACATTTAATATATAGGAATCGTTATAAACGAACAATCTCTCTAAGTCTCTTACAACAACATCTCTCTCTCTGAGTCTTACAAGATCCCTCTCACTAAGATACAACATCATATGTAATAAGACAAGAACTCTTTCTAAGACTCTCTCTCAATGAAACCCCTAAAGTAGTCTATATAACATATAAATAATTTGGTGCCGTAAATGACCAGACCACCCAGCAAGGGTGGGTTTAAAAAAAAAAAAAAACTTCGGTTACCACGGGGAAAAAATTAAAAACACAACGTTTTAAAAGGGTCCAACATAATTTAAAAAAAAAATAAATACATAATAATACCACAGAAAAAATAAAAGCATTACACGATCACAGAATTCGAAAAAGAAAAAGAAACACAACGTTTTAAAAGGGTCCAAGATAATTAAAAAAATAAATAAATAATACCACGGGAAAAAAAATTACACGATCACAGAAATACGAACAAAAAAAAAAGAACAAAATAAAATTGAACACACACGCACACAAAGAACAAAAGATACAAGAAATATTAAAAAAAAAGAGAAGGCCGATATGCCGTAAAAGAAATCCGTAGTAATGAATGGAAATATAGTAAACAAGTCACCATGCGTAATTCATTGATAAATGAATTGGTTTGTTAAAAAAAACACACACACACACATACACGCAAATGCACAGATTGGGTCACCCATTATTGTTTTGAAATTTGTATGAAGTGTCAATTAGAAAAATTGTGTCAATATGAAATCGTTTGGACGAATTGTTGAATTTAATCTGTCAATTAAACGGGAATTTTTCAAAGGTCGCATGTAGTCTCTGAAACAGCGTGTAAATTCTGTTTGGAAATGCATTTTTGTGTTCAGAGTTGAACTTTTCGGCTTTTTGTGTGTTACATTTGTTTTGTTTTTGAAAAAAAAAGGGGACAATTATTTTGGACAGATTTGTTTAATTGTTGTTTGTTACAGATAACTTTTTTTTTGTTGAAAAAGTTATAACTGTTGATCATAGTTTTGTGTAAATCATAGTTAAATGTATTAAGGTATTTTTTTTTTGAAAATGTTTTTATGATGTTGAACAAATATTGTAAATTGTCTTATGTATGTAAATGTTATTGATTTTCACAGCAAGAATTCAAAGTTATCCGTAAATATACATTAGATTTAAACAGTCTAGGAGAAAATAAAACTAGTTAAGACGTATGGTTGGCTTAGAGATTCAGTTAGAATTTTAGAAGGGGGACAAGAATTAAAATTACGTAAACAGGTATTTGGAGAGTTTTTTTTAGATGTGATAAGCCGTAAGAAAGATGTTTTGTTTTAGCAATTGGTTTTTGTTGTTTTTTTTTTAGAGATCCTAAAAATTTTTCTCCAAGAAAAGTGACTTGGTAGGGATTGATAAGCACAAGATGTGCCCCTATACGAAAAATTTGGGAACCTGGTTAATTAAGTGCTTAAAATAAGCTGGTTGCACATAACGACTCAAAGCAAGTGGTAAGTAAGACTTGGCTTAATTAATAAACAGGCGTTGGAAAGAATACGAAAATTCTTAAGGGGACCAGTAAACCGATGATAGGTAGTCCTGAGGCAATCACATATAGCTTAATGAAGTAAGAGACAGGCAAAAATATGCCGTAGATTACGTAAGAAAGATATAACCTTGTACTTTTTTTTAGAGACGCATGAATGTGGTATATATCTGCTAGATCTTGGGGGCTCTGGTGTGAGAAAAGAAAAATCACAAAAAAATCGGGCTATTAGATAGTATTTAGAGCTCAATTAAGGTTGGGCGCGAAAGGTGTTAGTTAGTTAGGGGTGATATTTCTAAATCCTCGTCGAAGTTTCAAGAATCCAAGCAAGGAAATCCGAGTGAATCCGTATGAGAGAAAAAAAGGTATATCTTAAACTTCTGAAGCCAACCACAAAGATTTAAGTATATGAGCTTTGGTATGTCCCGTATGAGATAGTTATAGAATAAAAAACAAAGCCATACTTGATAAAACTAACCATGCGGAAAGAATTGATCAGGACACTTTTGTGACCTGACGAAGGAAGTCGTCAATTTCGAGAAAGGTGAAAATCTTTAGTCTGCGGCATATGGGTGGCTGGAAAATAGCTTATGTGAATCATAGGTAAAGACCCTACACCCAAAAAGTAAATGCCACGAAGATCAGAAAGGTTCTGATCTTATAAAAAATAAATAATTGTGAAGTCGGCCGTGGAAGGCTGACTGAAAGAGATTTTTTTTTTTTTAGCCTGATCTTTCTAGCCGTGTGGTTGTGTAGATATAAAAATAAAAAAATGTACTAAATTTAAAAATGCATACATTTTTTTTTGTGAAATATGGAAGGGAGGGATGTTACATGATAAGGGCTGTCCCCTTTTCATGTAAGTATAAAAATAGAGAATTTAGTTAAAATGAAAATGAAATAGCAATAGACGAAATTCGAACCTCGTAATTTAGGTTTAGAAATAGATTACGTGTGAGAATTTAAAAATGTAAAACAAACGTTTGTTTTAGAATAGATATAAAATATTTCAAGAAAAGAATGTGAACTGTCAAGTTTGTTATGAAATTTTAAATTGAAAGAATGCAGCTTATAAGATAATGTTTTTAACATATTGGAAAAATAGGTTACTGAGTATAGGTTAAAATTCCTTTGTAGAAATAGGAAAAGTTTTGGACACGTATGTCCAGAACACGTGAAAGAAGGCACATGTTTTAACATGTGTATGACGTCACGGAAAATAGAAAGTTCTAGGAATAGAGAAAAAACTTTAGAGTTGGTCAGTCGGGGAGAAACTCGGAGAGAGACAGTCGTCTAGGAAGCGAGACGTCACTTTAAAACTAAAATGTGAAGTTGAATTCTTGATGATGGAAAACGACGGCCGGTCGTGACGAAATAAATCCATCATGTGTTTTGTAAAGCTCGTCTTGTTTTTATGATTCTTACAAAAAGGTAAAGTGAAATTGTATTATATATTTGTGTTATAAAATGTCTTTTCATACACATCTCGACTTCTCATATCCACAATGTGAATCTACATCATATCTACACTAAGACTGTCTGAACACTATGTCCTCACTCAAAGAGCTTTTTCTTCTTCTACACGTCCAAGGAACATTTAAAATATAGGAATAGTTTTCTTCTTCCAATCTACACATCTAAGGAATGAACATTTAATATATAGGAATCGTTATAAACGAACAATCTCTCTAAGTCTCTTACAACAACATCTCTCTCTCTCTCTCTCTCTCTCTCTCTCTCTGAGTCTTACAAGATCCCTTTCACTAAGATACAACATCATATGTAATAAGACAAGAACTCTCTCTAAGACTCTCTCTCTCTCTCTCAATGAAACCCCTAAAGTAGTCTATATAACATAAATGATATCGAAGAACTATATAAAGCATTTCTACATTTTCGATTATTTATGAGTATTGGTAATTGAAACCATACCAGAAATTATCAGCAGAATTAAGGTTTGATGCTAAAGATGCCTTCAGGAGATATTAAGATGAAGAGGCAATCTATTTCCGTGTATTGATTTTAACTGTAAAATAACAAAAAAAAAAAAAATACCCAACAAATAAAAAACAAGATATAGCATTGTTAAAATGCTTATTAATTTTAAGCTAGGTATTAAACATTTAACAAATATTATAGAAGAAGAGCAGTTTTAATAATAAGTTTAAATAAATGAATATCTTAATTCGAATTAATGATGAATGAAACTATTTTATTAGCACACAGGTAGAAATTACACCTAATTTTACTGAAAATATTTTAGGGTTAGGTTTTATATTTACATATCTTTTTGTAGATGAAATATTGCAAAGAAATCCGCCTTATAAAGTATCAGCTAACTGTTGTTTCGTTAATAAGTAGTTTTAAAATTTACTTATTCAAAATTGAAAGAAACAAAATTAGATGAGGATCAAAGTGTAATATCTGTTATGTCTTATATAGTAATCTTGAATGGAAGATTATTAGTAAAACGGTATAGATAAATTGAGTTGATTTTTTTTTATCTATGGCCATTTTCTGTACTAATGTTAACATTGCTAGTGATATAAAGCCAAATAGGAGAAACTGGTAAATTTTATGAAAACTATGACTAAAAGGTTTATGTTTCTTTAATATAGAACATATATTGATGTCTATGGACAAGTTTCTTTGTTACATAAGGAAGGAATTTAATGTATAAATTTCTTCCTATAATACATGCAGATGTCACATATATTTACATGTTAACTAGCAGGATCCCAAGGAAATTCCACACTGCTTTATACATAAATCAGTATAAATTACTGCTAAGGTAATATATGCTTTTTGAAATAATAAATGTCTGTCAAGGTTAATACTATGATAAGTATAAGAATAAGAAATCAAATTGTTTTTTCTTCCATAAAACTAATTTTCATTGTCAGCTAAATTTAAAAGTGTAGCAATTAATATTCTTTTATTCTTGTCTTAAAATAATTGCTAGCTAAAATTCTTCAAATCAGTAAAACAAATGATGCGTTTTTAAATATATTATTTGACAGGACGACATAACTCATTTCAAAGTTGGTAAAGTCAGAATTATTCACCTTAGCAACATCAGACTAATCACTAACCATTATCGCTGTTTGAATCGGCCGATAGTATTTTCTTTAACTTGTGTGTAAAGTGTTATATTGTGCCGGACGCTTCTGATACCGGTGCTATATTGTGACTTGTAAACACGAACGATACTAGTATAATATTGCATGCTATGAGGTATTGTGTCTCAATGCCCGATAACGACCGTCATAATAACAAAAATAGCGTATCGTAGCAAGAAAGACAGACAGAATTTTAAATTAAACATTTATTGATGAAACGTATTGAATGAAAATCCTCTTGATGATAAGAAAGTTCCGAAAAGTTCAGACTGGAGTTAATTAGAATTGTCTTTGTTGAAAAAAAGAGTTTGGAGAAGAAAACTTAGAAAGTCCTGTAGCATCAAAGTTAGTTCAATTGAAATTAATTAAAATGTCCCCTGTTGACAAAAAGTTCTGAGAAGAGAATTAGAAAATCCTGTAATTGTGATGTTTGTTGCCGTTATTGTGCGATCGGCTTGTGATGCTATGAGAAAAGAAAGGGCGAAGGCTTTCACTTTATTTGTTGACAAATATAACAAAACACGGATTCATTGGAACAAGCATTCCCTAACAACAACGGATACTTGACAACAAAACACAACAGCAGACAAACTTCCGATTACAACTCTAGCCAGTGTCTAGAGCTACGTCCGCAACTCTCATATATAAAGGATACATCATCGACTATCTTCGCCCTTTCTTTCTGTGTTTTGTTATTTCCATTTAAACCTAGTTTGTCTGTGAGAGAATTTATATTAAGTTTGTCACTTGTAGTCTTTTTATAGATATTTTACCACATATTTCTGTATCTAATCCATCGAATTTTTTCTCATCTCATCTCTCTTAGTGTAGCTATTTTCTTGTGCAATGTGCTTTGCTTGATAATTCTATGCTATAATGAACTGCATATCATAGTGGAAGAATGGGTACAAAAAACTGTTTCTGACAACTTAATGCGTTGGTAGCAGTCGATTAAATGTTGACGTGAAACACAAGACGGTGCCATCTTTACTTATGTGTTGTTGTTGTTGCTATCATTGTCTTCTCATTGGCTGTTCGGGCATCTTGGCTCCTGCAGATGTAAGTTCTACTTTATGTTGTTATTATAGGCTCGATGGAGATCTTGTATTTCATAATATAACACAGGTGATAACGTATGTATAAACATTAAATGCCTTATAATTAATTAATTAATTATATATGGATATTAAGACATATATACATACATGTTAAAGTAGTAACGTTTTGTTGCATAGGAGATATTCATATTGATGAGGGGAAGAAGAGATACATTTTTCATCAGAGCGTCCAAGATCCAGCAGAGATATCCCGCATTCATGCATCTTTAAAAAAACAACTTCGACTCTAGCTCCTATACTGAGAATTCATGACGTCACACGCATGTCCAAAATCGTGCATGACCCACGTGGTCTAAATATATATATATATATATATATACACGCATATCTACATAAATAAATAAATATTTGTATATATATATATAAACACACATGCATATATATACACACTCACACACACGCATATATGCATTTATATATACACACATATCTGCATAAATATATTTATATATACATGTACGCATGTACACACATTATATATATGTGTGTGTGTGTCGTGTTAAAATTAAGCTGAAAAATAAATTTTTAATCATAAGGCAAACCTATCGAAATAAAAACAAAACGCTCTATTCGATTGAGAGGAGCAAAGAATAGAATAAGTTAAGGAGATAAAGAGCAAAGTCATAAAGGAACTTTATTACATTATAAAGTCAATAAGGATGAAAGAAAGGGGAATAAGGGAGAAACCTCATTAGGCCATGGCATTTCGGAAGCTAAATGCTTATCGTCAGGAGAGGAGAAAAAGCCAACATTATACAAATGTGAAGGTAAAAAGAAAACACCGATTTCGAAGCATTCAGATTAGAAATGGAAAAATATTTTAGATAATAACCGAAAACATGTTATGGGGTAATATGATCAGAATGGTACAGAAGAGGCAGAAAAAACAAAAGCTAAGAACTATATAAAAATATAATGGGAAGAAACTTTTTTATAAGAAAATTATAAAAATATAAAAAATTACTAGAACTTTAAAAATAATTCTTTAAAAATTTAAAAAATTAAAAGAAATTTCTAATTCATAAAATTGCAATAAAGTTTGATAAAAATGTGAATTATAAAATATAAATAATGCTGGACAAATTAAGTACTGAAGAAGTAACAAAAGAGTTAGAAAATGAAAAAGAAAAAATAAGAAAGTTCAAAGTAAATCAACTCAAATTCTTAGAAGATAATCTATCATAGTTAAGTGTACTCCAGGATAAAATGAAACGAAAGTTAATATGCGGTATACTTGCATAAAGAATAATCCAGGAAAAATTTTCAATGTCTGTAATAAGTTTAAAAAGGCAGCGACTAAGTAATCATATATATATATATATATATATATATATATATATATATATATATACAAGCAGAAGTACCCGTCGTTGACTGGGCTTAAAAACAGCCTACAGAAAATGGACTGTGATTGATGAAAGTATGATAAGTTATGAAAAGGAGGGGGTTGTAAAGAGATAGGTTTTGATACTCCAAAATTTTACCCTAAGCAAAATATGATGAAGGTAAAGATAATTTTCACGAAAATATATTTTTTTATGTCAACTTTGTTTTCATTCGTAGCCAAGAGTGACCAACAAAATGATGTTTCCTGACAAAGAGAAAATGTTATATATATAATAATATAAATATACAAGAAATAAATGTTACCGTAGTCAATAAAAGTTACTATTATGGTAGAAAAGTTCATTGGTTTGTATTTTTAAGTAGTTTGTAAAAAAAAGTTTTTTTTTTAATTCACAAACCGGTTTAAAAAAATCAAAATGGCAGCGACTTTGAAATGGAGAGCCCCATTTTCAATTTGAAGGAGGGGCACCTGAGCATTCTGTGTCAACGTAAGGAATATTTATAAACATATTTTAATGTTTTCCGTTATTTTGTGCTTGAGGAATATTCGATTATGGCATGTGTAGTTTATATAAAAATTCATTTAAGTAGTTATCGCCTCAAATTTTGTTTTAATTTCGGTTCGCTGAAATTATTTCAAGTAAAGAGCATTAAAAACTATTTCAAAACAAAACAAAAACATGAACTTAACTTTTATTGACTATGGTAACATTTATTTTTTGCATATTTATTTTAAAAAAAAATAGCAGGTTTAATAGCAAATTATGCAATATTTGTTTTTTTAAATCGGTTTTCTTTAAAAAAGATTTAAAGACAATCAACGAATTTTAAATTACTTCGATTATAATATATATATATATATATATATATATATATATATATATATATATATATATATACATATATATATATATATATACATTCCAAAAAGTCACTTACCTATAAAAATACGAATCAATGGATACTTCCATTCTTCATTGTTAAGAATTTATCCATATTTATATTTTATATTCCATGACCTTTCTAAATACAATACTTTTTTAAGCAAGGATGAAAAAAAAACCTCGACATCAGATGTTTTTTAAAGTTGAAATAAAGGGAGACAAATATCTGCTTTTCTTCGAGTTGACATCTTTGGTGGCTTTAAGCGCCAGAATTAATGTCTCTTTCTATTGCGTGCTGTATCAAAAGTTAGTAAATATTGGCCACCGTAGTTAAAAAATGATCACATTTCACTTATCAGTTTTTGCCGTTAAAAAAAAACACTCTCCCGATTTTTTATTTTTTTAATTCTCTTAAAGAAATACATGAGTTTTTGATTTAATATATTTTATTTCTTCTTTATGGAGTGATTTTTTAAATATCTAAAAAAAAACATTGCATAGAATAGAAAAAAATATTGTAATTGTACAAAATTTTCTTAACGATATAACAAGATTATAAGGGTTCACTTAAAAATAACAAAAAAAAAAACAATTCACTGTTGTTTTTAAAAAAAAAAGGTTTTACACTGGACTTTACAGGTAAATTTGCAAATAACTGTTATTTTTTTGTTTTAAATTAGCGCTTTTTATTTATTGATCTTTTATCTTCAATTTGCGATATATAAATTTGAGGTGAGAAAATTAATTATTTTCATTTTAATAGACATTTCAAAATGGTGGGTGAATTAAAAAAAAACGCTTACCTAGAATGTTATATTCGGTTTATTTAAAAGAGCATAAAATTTCACATTGAACCAGAAAATATCTTAAAAATTGAACTAATAGAAAAATTTTGATAAATTTTTAAAGTTTAAAAATTGATGAAAAAAATTTTACTCTTAAATTCAATTGATTTCATTACGTAAAAAAATGGCTGTATGAACGCGCGCAGGCACTTTGGAAACACTGTTTTTTTTAATTAAAAAAACTATTTCTATTATTTTTTAAACAACTTTAATAGTTTATTTTGGAAGTATATTCCATAAAGAAAATAAACAACCCACTTTAAAAAGAGAAATTACGAGTTTTTATATTTTATTCGCAGTTTTTTGTTAGGGGTGTCAAAAATTAAAAAAAAAATCTGATACACCTACCAATTCAATAAGCATCTTACCAATTTTCTCCAGATGATCGGACACAATTGAAACACTGGCATCAAGTGCTCTAGAAGTTTCTTGCACACATCAGCAAGTTCAACAAGGGTGTATTTCAATCAATTACAATCTGATTTTGTTTGAATTGAATGAAATAAAAATCTGCAAGCTTCTCGGAACATTGACGAAACAACAGACATATATGACATTCCACGCTGCTTTCCAAAAATACAATAAAAAAAACAAGAATAACTAAGTGAATAATGTTGAAACATTTTCAAATATTAATCTACGATAAAAGGTTAGCACACCTAAGAATTGAGAGAGTAAGAAGATTTTAGGAACGAGCAAGGTCTGGCATGATAAAAAAGATTATTTATTTAAAATTATCAATAAAGAGCATGAAAGATATTTGATTTGCAGAAAAAAAAAAACTGGCGAGTGAAAGCTGTTTTGAATAAGTTGTGGCATTCAGATCAGTTTTGCATTGTAATCTGAATAATTGAAATGAACAACAACAACAACAACAAGAACACAACTATTTGTTTATAATATGTTTTACTTAGCTTTTGGAGGCGGATATTGATATTAAATGAAAATATATTGTTTTTTTGTTGTTGTTGTTTCTTGCGTTTATCTTCGTATTTAAGCACTTAAAAAAATATGCATTCTGAGTTTAAAAGTTCGGATTACTTTTAAACATTTACAAATTTTGCTTTTAAACATTTAACAAAATATTTTCCTGTTTATATCAATTATGTCGTCGTATTACTTGACGTTAACGTTTAAGGTTCAGAAGACTTATTAGCAATATGTAAACCCATACAGATATACACAATACCATCCAAAACCTACTGAGCTATGTATTTAATGATAAAACAAATACTAATTTCTCAACTTTGATATAGATAATCATAGTTCTAGAGTGTTACAAAAAGAATAGATCGTTATGTTATAATAGACCCTTTGTCTCTCCTCTTTTCTCTCTCTCTCCCCTTGTAATAGAACCTGTCTTTCCTCCTTTTCTGGTGTGGTACTCAGCCTGCAAATTTGAGGATCAATATAGAATAAGAGATTTTATTTCTTTATTACTTGGCATCTCATCAGACTTATTGAAAGAAATACAAGATTAATACGTATATGAACATGTTTTCCTCCTGTTGTTAACGGTATCCCGCAGTGTGATTGATAACAATTTTCACCGTGATTTAAAACAGGAATATGAAAATAGGGACCCAAACACGATGAGACGGATCACACTGCGAGATATCGTTAATAACAGGAGGAAAACGTGTTCAGATACGTATTAACCTTGTATTTCTTTCAATAAGTCTGATGAGATGCCAACCTCGAAAATTTTTGAACAATATAAAGCTTAAAATTGATGTCAGAACAATTGTAGCATTCGAAAAAATACAAATATGATCTAATCTTTTTCCTTGTTTTGGTTCTTGCAAGTATATATGAATGCTCAATTACAGAAATGTTAATCATGTTGCTTAATATTTGAGTCAATTTACCTGCTTAATTTTTATTGATATATGTACGTACAGTGTCACTGGCTAATAGATTTTAATATATTAAACCTTTGGGAGAAAAAAACGATGCATTTATAGTACAAAACTGAAGCTACTTGAAATAGGTACTTTTAACTATACAGTTAGTACAAGAAATGGGTTCAATTCGTTTATATATATATATTAGTATATTTGGGCAACATTTTTTCTTTTATGCACGTTTCATTAAATAGCACAGACAACTCTTGCTTGTTTTTCTTGTAGTCCTCCTTTTTTCTTTGTCGGACCATTTTCCGAACGTTTTTTTTTTAAGTGAAAAAAGAAATTCCCCATAATCGCGAACGTTTTTGACCTCCATTGGTCATCCTCAGGCGAATAGTAAAAAAATGAAATTGAAAAATGAAAATAGCGAGATCAAATGAAAAGACGATTAATAGACGATTAAAATCGCTTAAAATCACTAAAACACTCTAAAGCACTTGAGCGTGCCCTCCGTTTCATTTTGAGTCTGGTTAATCGTTGGTTTATTAATGTGGATTAACAATGCCTCAAAGATTGGGAGGTGCACCTCGCAATATGAGACAGTTAAAATGGCCGTGCTTTTTATTAATATGTCTCTAAATTCAGTTTTAGGGGTGTGGTGTGCTATGAGGTGCTGATAGATTGAACTATTCGGGGAAGACAGGTGACATGTTAAACGACGGGAGCTGCCTTTTGTCTTTTAATCGTCTTTTCATTTCATCTCGCTATTTTCATTTTTCAATTTTTATTTTTTACTACTCGCCTGAGGATGACCAATGGAGGGCAAAAACGTTCGCGATTATGGGAAATTTCTTTTTTCACTCATAAAAAAACGTTCAGAAAATGGTCTGACAAAGAGAAAAGGAGGATTACAAGAAAAGCAAGCAAGAGTTGTCTGTGCTATTTAATGATACGTGTGCGTGTATATATATATATATATATTTAAATTCAATTTTCACCCCAAACAAGGCACAGTGCCACTTTGAAGCAGGGGGCTACTATCAGGGACTTAATTTGCAGGGGCATTATGAAGGGAGATGAGTAGAAAGATGTTTGTTCACATTACACTTGAACTTCTGCATATCAGTACAGTTGGGAAAGCAGAATCCCGGAAGGGAGTTCCAAAGATCTGTCGTTCTGAGGAAGAAACTATTGGAGTAAAAGGCTTTCTTGCATCTAGGGATCTCTACTGTAAAGGGATGAGACTTACTAGTTTGTTGGGAGTAGTTACGTCGAGGAGGTACAAGTGTTTGCAGTTCGTCAGAGCATTCACCATTAAAGTACTTGTAGAACAGGCGGAGGGATGCAACATCTCGTCGATGGGACAGAGGCTGAAGCCTAGATGACAGTTCAGGACCTATCAGGTTAGCGACTCTCTTTTGAACCCTGTCCAGGAGCGAGAGACAAGCAGCAGATGCACGAGCCCAGATGTGACAACAGTACTTCATACATGGGCGAATGATGGCCTTATAGAGGTACAGGATACTTTCAGGCGTAAGTAGTTTTCTAGCACGGTAGAGAGAGCCAACCTTCCTTGCAGCAGCATTGACAATGCTCTCAATGTATCTATTCCAGTTCATATTCCCTATAAACGTTAGGCTGAGGAGTTTAAACGAAGTACTTTCAGGCAATGTGTTCTTGGCCATTGCTATTGGTGGTAGAAAAGGTTTCTTGTAGTTATTGAAGGAAACAAGCTTAGTCTTAGCAGCATTGAATGTGACCATCCATTTTTGTCCCCATTCCACTACAAATTGGAGGTCATCCTCTAGTGTTTCTGCCATTTCCTTGGATACATGTTCATTTGTTTTCCCCTCATATCTGTTATAGAGAGTGGTATCATCGGCAAATATACCCATCTCTGATACAATTTTATTAGGAAGGTCATTTATGAATATCAGGAATAATAGAGGTCCAAGGATAGACCCCTGAGGTACTCCCGCATTTATGTCATATTGTTTAGATGTACGACCGTCGAGGACAACTTGGATTTTTCTCTTACTTAAGAAGGATTTAATTACATTATGAATTCTTCCAGTGATTCCATATGATCTAATTTTCCTTAGAAGTACCATACCCTGTGAAAAGCCTTAAATATATCAAGGGCTACCGCTCCGACCTCCCCTGTTTTATCCAATGAACGGTATATAGGTTCAGAAACTACAGTTATGATATCTGCTGTTGAACGGGCTTGCCTGAATCCATATTGTTTGTCAGTCAGGAGTTTAGCAGCTGTTAGGTGCTGGATTAGGGCTTCATTAACTAAGGACTCAAATATTTTGGCGAAAAGCGGAAGGAGGCTAATGGGGCGATAATTTAGTGGGTCAGTTCTTTCACCAGAATTCTTGAAGACTGGTACCACAGAAGTAGTTTTCCAGCAGTCGGGAAAGCAAGATTCGTTAAGGCATTTATAGTAAAGTTTTGAGAGAACTGGAGCAACCTCGATAGAGCATCTTTTTAATAGCACAGCCGGGATGAGATCGGGTCCACATGCTTTATATATATATATATATATATATATATATATATATATATATATATTACCATTTTGAGTATATGTATTAGTGTTGGGACGATTCATCTGAATTGGAATAGGAAAAATCAGAACTTTTGGGGGTATCAGAATTGGAAAAATCTGAGCCAATTTCTGATTCTAAAAACCGTTCTTTTAATATTTTTGAAACTACATGATACTGATAAATATTTATTGATTTATACTGTCAGTAAAATTTAATCTATAGATCATAACAACATCAGAATAAAATGTGAATTTATTTTATTTGCTTAAATTAAACAAAACAAAAATTGACACTTGAGGAAAAGTCACTGAGTAACCTTTTGAAGAATGCAGTTTATTTATAAGGTTCTGAAAAAATGTTTAAAAGTTAAATAAAACATTTTCTGAAAAAAAATACTATCAAACATTATCATTAATTGAATCAAAAGTAGAATATAAGAATTGCTTTTTTTAATTTCTTTGATTAATTTATTATTTTGCTGTTCGACCTTTATCCAGTTGGGTTTTGTCTAGTAGACTTTGGCTAGTCCTTCAGTTAGCATTGGCAAATATTACAAGGGATGAGTGTGAGAAAGTCTGGCCTTGAAGTGAATAAATGCATTTTACGCTTCGATGCAAAACAATCTCTCCAGTCAATTTTTCTTTGATTCTCTCTGTATTACCTACTTACTGAGACTTAACGGTTCATGAGTAACCTGGGAGAGCCATTGCTTGCAGTGTGAAACCAGATCCACCTCACCTGCCATATTTGTATACTGCTTGTAAAACAACACTAAGGTTGTTTAGGATAGATATAGAAACCAATAAAATCGAGACTACTTTTAAATTCTTGATTATTTTAATATCATTGAGACATTTGGGTGGTTTATTTGTTACATTTCTCTTCCACTAACGAGTGGTCCTGGATATGACCTTAAAATATATCCGATGGTGAGGCCCCAGCTAGCGGGCCTTGGGGAGTGTGGAGGAATCCTTTAATTGCCATTGTTCCCAGGTCCACTCTGATCCGGAGTGGTAGTACCTGTTAGGGTCCCAACTATGGGTTGAATAGGAACTGATTTGAAAAAAAATATATTCTATTAAAAAACTTTTCGTCAAAATAACTGGATTCAACATTAAATAACCTAAAATGGCTGTAAAACAAAAATAACCAACCAATCCACCAACGAGATATACATTAAAGACAGTGAAATTTACCAACATTGAAATGTAATTCTAAAAATAAAAAATTACCCTAAAGACATTTAAAATGTGTTTTATGGATTAAAAATAAATTACTAACATTTTATTGTTTTGTTCATCTTTAAACTATTAATGAATACTTATGAAAATTAATTAGATTATTTTACCATATAAGAACTTAATTATTATTTTTTATTGTTGTATAAAGTAACACATTCAGTTAAATCACTACTCTAAACTAAAACGAGATTCTTTCTTTTTAGGCAATTAGGTGTTAACACCCTTAAACACGTTTGATTCTGTCTGTATTACCTAATTACTGAGACTTAATGGTTCATGGGGCGCCTGGGGCAGTTCAAGCCATTGTTTGCAGTCTGGAACCAGATCCACCTCACCTGCCATATCTGTATACTGCTTGGCCGATACTACCAGTCAGTATGCAAGCCTTCTAGACATTTTTCTCACAACTTCCGCTGAGCTATGTGCATGTTCCGTTCTATCTCCTCTGGGATCTTCCAACCACTTGGTTGTATCAGTTAAGATAAAAATGAAATGCAACAAGTCTTCAGACGTACCTCTCCACTATACAGTATATCTGAACTCTATGGCTGACTGGGATAGCTTCTGTTCATTTATATCTGATCTACCTCTGCATTCCATGTTTAAAAAGGATGTGTCCTCTATAGTATCAGACCTGACAGAATGGTTAATTGTAGGTATAGACCGATTCATACCATCCCCAAAATTCCAACAAATACCTAACAGCCAGCCATGGTTCTCCTCACAATGTGCTGCTGCCATCGCGCAGAGAAATCACTTTTTCCATAGCTACCAACGTAATAAATGTACTGACTAAAGCTACTTTCAGGACTGCCAGCAACCACTGTAAAAGAGTAACAAAAAATGCAAGAGAGTTATATGCTCAGTCCATTAAATCCAAAGTAGCTGAGCAGCAGCTTGGTTCCCACCAGTTTTTGCAAATAGCAAACAGGATCCTGAACAGAAGCATGCGTTCTATCCTAACCATCATCAATGGACCTGAGGTTATCTTGTCAGCATCAGACAAAGCCAAACTATTTGCCAAGAACTTTGCAGCTAATTCTATCCGATGCGACCAAGGCCATCAACTCCCTGTATTTCCTCCTATAATAGACAACACGCTATGCAACATACAAATATCTGTGCATGAGGTTGCCAAGCTAATCAAGAACCTTGATTCCAGTAAAGCAACTGGCCCTAATGGCATTCCAATTATAGTGTTGAAAAAGCTCCAACCAGAACTTGCTCCCATACTTACAAAACTGTTTAAGCGTTGTCTTAAGGAGAATTGCTTCCCAATACCCTGGAAAACCTCATCAGTATGCCCTGTATTTAAGGATTCAGGTGACAGGTCATCTCCCTCCCAGTACAGACCAATAAGTCTCCTGTGTGTCATGAGTATGTTGCTGGAATCCATAATAAATAAAGAAGTAGTCAACCACCTCAGCAAAAATAACCTTCTTAGTGACACACAATATGGTTTCCGTTCTGCTAGATCTACAGCAGATGTACTAACGGTTCTATCTCATAGGATTAGTGAATATCTTGACAAAGGCTTCCTTTCTAGGGCAATTGCTCTTGACATATCAAAGGCCTTTGATAAGGTAAGACATCAGTTTATATCTATGGGTCAAGGATAGCAGTTGTCGCTAAGTTTGTATACTTCGGTAGCACACTAAATATGTCCGGTGCCCTGGATGATGAGGTATCGTTATGGATCAGCAGGGCAAGTGATGCCTTTGGAAAGTTGGACTATCATTTGTGGAGCTGTCATGGAATCTCACTACCAACAAAGATCTGCTCTTCTCTATGTCTGTGAGACTTGGACAACATACAGGAAGCATTTGAGACGTCTTGAGCGGTTTCACCAAATGTGCCTACCGCAAATCTTAGGTGTGTGCTGGAAAATATATGTCAGCGATGTTGAGGTTCTTGAACAGACCCAATGCCTAAGCATTGAAGCTGACATTATCAAAGATAGACTGAGATGGAGTGGACATGTGGTAAGGATGTCAGATAGTCAACTTCCCAAACAACTCCTTTATGGTGAGCTCGCCAAGGGAAGACGTCTGGCTCAAAAGCCTAAAATGAGATTCAAGGATTGTTTGAGGTCCACCTTAAAAAACTGTGAGATGGATAAAAGAACCTGAGAGAGCCTTGCTTTGGATCGAGGAGAGTGGGGAAGGACCTTGTGGGGAGGTTGCTCGAACCCAGTATGAGTGACTGAAACGTAATATCTGGAAAGGGAGGGTGAAAGGAGCAATGGACTTGCTGGGGCGCCAAATTGGTCTGGAGTGTGAGGTGTGTGGAAGATTATGTCTGAGCAGAGCTGGGCTGATAAGCCACGAGGCTACTCATCAGCGCAGTGGGCCACAAAGCAGTTTGGTGTTGCCAGATCTAACCTCTGTCAACTACGGGTGGATGTGCAAAACAGCAGACGGTTTGAAGCGGCATTTGATTATACATAGAAGTGACCATCAAGAAGATGCTGCTAGTGGCGCACATGTCTGTGCAATGTGTGCCAAAGAATGCCAGAGTTTGACAGGGCTTAAAAACCACCTTCGTATGGCCCATCACTGATTTGTTTACGTGTTTCTGTATATCTGTTTTTTTCTGGGTTTGTTTTTATATATGTGCTATATGAAGTAATGGCAATGTTCGAAAACCAATTTGCTCCATCATATATATATCTGTATGTATGTATATATACATATGCGTGTGTGTATGTATATATATATATATATATATATTTATTTGTATGTATGTATGTATATATATAATATATATATGTGTGTGTGTATAGATATGTATGTATGTATATATAATATATGTGTGTGTGTGTATATATATATATATATATATATATATATATATATTTTAATCAATTTTCACCCCAAACAAGGCACAGTGCCACTTTGAAGTAGGGGGATACTATCGGGACATAAGTTGCAGGGGCATTATGAAGGGAGATGAGTAGCAAGATGTTTGTTCACATTACACTTGAACTTCTGCTTGTCAGTGTACTTGGGAAAGCAGAATCCCGGAATGGAGTTCCAAAGTCTAGCAGTTCTGGGGAAGAAACTATTGGAGTAGAAGGCTTTCTTACACCTAGGGATCTCTACTGTGAAGTGCTGAGACTTAGCTTCTTGTGTTTGTTGGGGTAGTCACGCCGAGGGGGTACAAGTGCTTCTAGTTCATCAGAGCATTCACCATTAAAGTACTTGTAGAACAAACAGAGGGATGCAACATTTCATTGCTGGGACAGAGGCTGAAGCCTAGATGACAGTTCAAGATCTATCAGGTTGGCGATTCTCTTTTGAACCCTGTCCAGGAGTGAGAGACAAGCAGCAGATGCACCAGCCCAAATGTGACAACAGTACTTCATACATGGGCGAATGGTGGCCTTATAGAGGTACAGGATACTTTCAGGCGTAAGTAGTTTTCTAGCACAGTAGAGAGAGAACACCTTGTTTGCAGCAGCCTTGGCAATGCTCTCAATGTATCTATTCCAGTTCATGTTCCCTGTAAACGTTAGGCCGAGGAGTTTAAAGGAAGTACTTTCATGTAATGTATTCTTAGCCATTGCTATTAGTGATAGAAAAGGTTTCTTGTAATTATTTAAGAAAACATGCTTAGTTTGGGCAGCATTAAATGTGACCATCCATTTTTGTCCCGATTCTACTACAGATTGGAGGTCATCCTCTAGTGTTTCTGCCATTTCCTTGGATATGTGTTCATTTGTTGTCCTTTCGTGCCTGTTATAGAGAGTGGTGTCATCAGCAAATATACCCATCTCAGAAACAATTTTATCAGGGAGATCATTTATGAATATCAGGAATAATAAAGGTCCAAGGATAGACTCCTGCATCTATATTATATTGTTTAGATGTACGACAGTCGAGGACAACTTGGATTTTTCTTTTACTTAAGAAGGATTTGATTACATTATGTATTCCTTCAGTTATACCATATGATCTGATTTTCCTTAGAAGACCCTCGTGCTATACTCTGTCAAAAGCCTTAGATATATCGAGGGCTATCGCTCTACCCTGCCCTGTTTTTTCCAGTGAATGGTATAACTATTCAGAGATTACAGTTAAGATATCTGCTGTGGAACGGGCTTGCCTAAATCCATATTGTTTGTCGGTCAAGAGTTTAGCAGCTGTAAGGTGTCGGACTAGGGCTTGATTAACTAAGGACTCAAATATTTTGGCGAAAATGGGAGGAGGCTAATGGGGCGATAATTTAATGTGTCAGTTCTTTCGCCAGAGTTCTTGAAAACTGGTACCACAGAAGCAGTTTTCCAGCAGTCAGGAAAGCAAGATTTGTTAAGGCATTTATTGTAAAGTTTGGAGAGAATTGGAGCAACCTTAGCGGAGCATTTTTTTTTTAATAGCACAGCCAGGATGAGATCGGGTCCACTTGCTTTTGAGGTGTTTAGGTTTTTTATGATACCATGTACCTGAGAAGGGTTAATTTTCAAATCATCTAGTGTACCATCTGTCCACAAAGGAAAGTTGGGGAGGGGGAATGAAAATGTGGAGTTTGAGGCAAACCGACTGGCAAGCATGTTAACCTTCCTGATTGCCGTGCAAGCAACCTCATGATCGTTTGATAGTGGGGGAGTCATTGACTGCCCATTATTTACTACACTGTTGTAGATTTTCCAAAGATCATGGGTTTCCAATTTCTGTGCTTCGATGCGTTTTCTGATGGTTTCAGTGTATTCTGTCTTAGCTGTCACTATTTCTCTCTTACAATTGCTTCTAACTTCTATATACTTTTGTCTGTTTGAACTGGATTTATGTCGGTTGAATCTGCAGTACGCATGCTGCTTTTGAGCAATGGCAACTGCACAAGTGGGAGTAAACCATTGGCGAGCGTGGGGCTTGCTATAGAATTTCTGTGTGGGAACATGTGCTTCAATTGTGGTTTTGAACCATTCAGTGTTCTCATTTGCGTACTGTTCTGCTGGAAGAGAAAAGATATTTCGCCATGGGGCATCTCTGATGAATTCTCTGATGGCTTCCCAGTCAGCCTTTTTGTAAAACCTTGTTGTTTGAGCAGTGGCTCTTCAGTTTTAGGGCGATTTCTACCATTATCACAGCGTGATCAACAGTCCCAAGTGGGCTGTGGGTATTTGTTGCACAATCATTGGGAACTGTGATCAGAAATAGATCTAGGAGTGAGGCATATTGATCTTGCTGGTCTGGGAAACGTGTCGGAAATGTAACCGTCTGTGATAGGGAATGAGATATAGAGAACCTATGTGTTTTGCTACCAGCTACATTTGTGGAAGTAGAGAATCCAAGCCAGTTACTGTGGTGGACATTGAAGTCACCAAATACATGTACTTATGTGCTAGTATCGAGGGAGAGTGCTATATCTATGCTGTTAGAAACTTTGTTTATTAGGGTACAGTCCTGGGTTGAGGGAGAGCAGTAGAGAAAATGCAAATAGCTAATATTATGTTGCATGTTTAGCCTGAAGCACATAAAGGCCTGATCGTCTGATTCTAGTTTTGTTTCTCTAGTCAGGGGAAGGGTGTTACGAATATAGACTCCAAGCCCGTGCATATGTCTGTCCGAGTCCTTACGGCAGAGTGGGAGATAACCAAGCATGTTAAAGTGATTAGAGGGAATGGAGGAGTGTAGGTTAGTTTCACTTTATGCTAAGATATCTGGGGTGTTTACTAGGCGAAATGATTCAACATCATCTAAGTTAGTTCTAAGCCCATGGATATTCGTAAATGCGAGCCTCAAGGGAGGAGACAGGTTGGTTTTCTTGGAGTTTGGTCCTGGCTTAAATGTAATTTTTTCTTGAGCTGTCATTTCCTTTTATTTAATTAAAACGTTTTAGTTAGGGTGAGTTAGGAGTGCTGGACAAGTGGTTGTGCAGAATATCAGACATGCAATACAAGTAGACCATCAGCTGTTCTCACCTACAGGATTGTGGCCTCAGGGTCCCTTTCCATGCACGTCCTGGCACTAGAATCATCCCGATATTATACAACTGTTGATGGAGCAGCCGCTCTAAGCGCTACCAAAGAGTTAGGGCTCCTGTACTATCAGTCGGAAACAGCAACCAGGAACTGTCAATTCAGTACCCTCAACTTATTAGACAAAAGTCAGCCCAGTCCAACTGTACTGACATATATGCTACTGAAGCACCCCCACAGTGTCTAGTTTAGGAGGATGGGATGTGGTGGGAGCAGGGAAAAATAGCATTCATTGCCCCAGTCAGGAAACAAGGTAAACCACTGGGTGATTCTGTCGAGTCCCTGTGATAGCACCTCTACGCCTGGTTAATAGGCAAAGGAGTATGAAAGCCGGGCAATAGACAGAGCCTATCTCCTCCTTAAGCAGTTTTGGTTTGCCAACCAGTAATTTGTTTGAGTCACCAGTTCTAGGAAGTTTGTTGTCCGGGACTGAAAAGACCTCCCTCCCTAAGGTTTAGCTTTAGAGTTATCCTTCTTCTAGATGGATGACCTGAGAAGATCTATAGGTCCATCAATACCGAGAGGGTTCGCCCTGCACCTGGGTCTTAAACCAGGTATTTCAGCGACCCTGCATGGGTAGTTAATATTAATTTGTTTTGAGGGTATATATCTACTGACAAGTCACACTCCTCGAAGATAAAAAGGACATCACTATGCTCTCCATTCTCATTGTTAATGGGAGAGGGGATAAGTAAAAATTCATGCAGTGGAAGCAACTAAATTTGCAACAGAATTGGTTTGAAAGAGAGAGAGAAAGAGAGAGA
>NC_136492.1:46376990-46469490 GCF_053919585.1 Euprymna scolopes
ACTCAAAAAAAAAAAAATGGTATTTGATGCCCCTTGCTAAACACTCAGCATTGTGATAGTCTAGAGCAAGTAGAATAATTCTGAAAAAGGATTGGCACCCTCCTATACACATCCTTATGAAAATGGAACCGTCAGTTCATGTTGGACTATGGCTGCTTTTATTACTATTATTATTTCTTCTTCAGATATTATTTGCCTTTTACTTTTAGAAAGTGTTCCTCGTCATATTGTGTTCATCTTTATACTTGGGTTACTTTAAAGATCACTGTAATCTTGAATATATGCTGATTATTTAAACTTCTTGACCTGCCAGTGTTGCTCTCTCTCTCTCTCTCTCTCTCTCTTACTCTCTCTCTCTCTCTCTCTCTCTCTCTCTCTCTCTCTCTCTCTCTCTCTCTCTCTCCAGAGGAGATGGTGATCTTCATTCTATCTATATGTGACAAGCAATGCCTTCTCGCGAACTAGGAGAGAAATCTAACCAGGTCGATTAAATAAAGATTTAACTCTGATATTCCCTAGAGGTGACTGACTGCAACAAAAACAAAATATATTCCTGAATTGCTAATTTTACCTGTCAACTTTTCAAAGAAATGCTTTGGAAAGATTTGTAAAAATAAAATGAAAATATTCAAGTTGCATTGAAGAATTCCATTTGAGGAAAACCAGGAAGCTGAATAGCTTAAGCATGAATCCCTTTGGTTTAAATGAAAACGGCTTAAGCTTTTTCTTTTATGCAAATACCCTCCAAAACATTTATGTGAAGAAAAATTCGGGCAGGATAACTGTCATTGGCTCCTTGGTTGTTTTGGAGTTTCAAGCTCCACAATTACAACTGGATTCTTTCTTGACAGGTGTGACAATCACTGTTCTTGATATAGATGATATAGACCACTTATCTTCTCTTATGGTCAGTGTGCTTCTCAGTAGTAATTACACAACTGCCAATATATATGGCTGACAGTAAATTAGTTTTGGGTAAATTTGGCTGACTCCCAGGTGACGTATTCTATTTGACTCTTACCAAATGTTAACACCATTCAGCAAAATATCCAGAACTTCATTGACTCCATATCTTTCGTGTGACTGCCTTTATACAAATGAAATGATAAAATCATTTTATTTTGTTACGGTATTTTTTAGATAGGGGATTGATAATTTTAATTATCTGGATTACAATTCTCGTTTTTCTCGTTATATTCACAATATTCTGACTGATGTAACCTCTGACTTTCTTCACGTACATATTTTCAAACTTGGGAATCTTTATGCCCAACTAAATTTTTACTTAATTCATGAGTATGTATTGTCTCATTCTGTCAGCCATAACACTTCTACTGGGTTATGGCTAACCGAATGCAAACACTCTACCCCTATAGATTAAATGAAGGATTCAGTTAAAAATAATTTTCCAGGTTCTCGAGTGACATAAAGATTCCTATGTACATAAGGAGGTCAGAGGTTACTCAAGTCAAAACATTGTGAATATAACTACATAGATGAGAATAGTAGTTTGAATAATGTAAATTAGATGAGAATAGTAGTTTGAATAATGTAAATTATACTCGTTTTACTTTGTATTTCTTTCTATAAACTAACCATTCTCATTAGATCGTATGTTTCACGATAAAAATTTAATATCAGAATTCTTCTTATAGTGAAGTGCCAGTCTATGGAAAGAGTCAGTAGCGACTCTAGACTACAGAATATTGGCAATTTCAAAATTTGTATGAATAACTTTTATTCATTATTTTTTTTTACTGGAATTTAGATATAATTTTGTCGTATAAATATTTACAAATTAGTTTATAAAATTTCAGTTTTTGGTTTAATACAAGACTTTGATAAAAGAGACACATTTATTTTGTTTTGGGAATGGGTTTGCAGTCTCTGTTAGAGCCGTCACCTCAAATACAAATACGTACTTTTGAGTGTGTACTAGCAAGCCACCCAGCGTTACCCAGTTATAAAATATGCTAAAATATGATGTTTTAATTCAAGCATATTTCGTATTTACTATTATAGAGAAAATTCTCTATTAATTATTATATTGTACCCAATATATATAGTAATGATTTCCAAAGTTAAAAAAAAAATTACTTCATTGCTATCAGCTTAAATCGAAACCAAAACATTCAACACTCTAGCCTTAGTCATTATTTAATACTCAGGTTTCATCATTACTGTATGAACTATTGTCAGAGGGATAAAACAAAGCGAGAAATTAAGTGATTTCAATCTAAAATATGTTTTCGTCTGCTCCTGCCAAGGTCAACGTTTTTTTTGTTTGTTTTTTTTTTAAATTTTAACCCCCTCAGTAGCTATTTTTACAAGCTAAAAACCACATTGAACATGTTCTTGAAGTTCAAATATTCCATATATCAAGTTTCAAGTATGTAGATCAAATATTCAGAGAGGAGTTTGGTAGAGATGTTTTTCATATACACAGAAAAGGTCACTTATATATATATATAAAAAGATGAAACACTAGTGTCTGTAGGTATTTAATTATTATAGTAAAAAATAATTATGACAGCCCCTTTAAGAAACTCGTTTCTTATCGTTGAGCACTTTCACTTGAATTAAAGTCGGTCAATTTAGCTCTTATGCATAGATTATCATATAACGATTAGATCACTGTCTGACTGCCGGAAAGAACATTTAAAATTAAAATGTTTAAATTCAACGTTATTTCACGCGGTTAATGGTAGCCGAATGGATACGGTCTCTACTAATCGAGCCAGATGGTTCGTGTTGCCGAGTTCGAATCGTTCGACTTGTGTTAATTGTGACACCCTACACTGAAGATTCCCGAAAGGATGAAACACTAGTGTCTGTAGGTATTTAATTATTATAGTAAAAAAAATAATTATATTAGCAGGCCGCTCGACGTTGCTCAGTCCTAAAATATACATAAATATGATATTTTAATTCATGCAGATTTCTTATTTATTATTATTACAGAGACAATTCTCTATTGATTATTATCCCATATATAGTAAAGTTTTCAAAAGTTATAAACAAATATGACTTGGGTATCATCGGATATAATCAAAACAAGAATCACCGTCTGAGATGCCAACAAATAGATATGAAAAGTTAAAAATGAAGCGACTTTGAAATATGAATGTTTAATTTTGTGCATTTGCAAAAGTAATAACAGGAGTAATGTTTTATTCGATTTACCCTGCCAAAGTCAACTATTTTATTTTCAATTTTGATGCCTTAGCAGCGATTTTTTTCTGGCTAACACTAAATCGAAAATGTGCTATACACCCAAATACTCTATATATCAAATTTCAACTCTGTAGACCGGATATTCAGAGAGGGGTTTGGTTGAGACTTTTCGCACACACACACCGACGAGGTTATAAATGTGGGTGTAAGAAAAAAAATTTATAAATGCACAAAACCTCAAAGAAAAAGAAAAAGAAAAAGATAACAACAATAACTCCTGATGATAATAAAATGCACCGATAAAAAGCGCTCGAGAAGAATATGGCTGAACAACAACTTTTGGGCGCCATTTTATACAACATGCCAGCTGAAATTAAAATGACTGCTCGGCGAATGAAAAAGATATCCAGAAAAATCGGAAAAAGAATAACTCTGTCGTGTTTAATCAGACGTGCTTGAATAATGACTTGCTGCCAAAATATACAAATATATATATGTGTGTGTATGTGTGTCCATGTTTTAGAACGTTTTCGTCCTAAATTCTATGCAATTATGCACAATATAGAAACTGCATAAAAAGAATTAAGAATAATAGTTAAATGAAACCAATCATCTAATAAAAGACCATAAAAATGAATAATTACTTAATAGATGCGCGTTTTTCAAAGGAATATGCCAATTATTTAAGTTTCATGAAGTTGCTCGCATATCCACAACAGTATATTAAGAAGTTGGTTTTAATAATTTGTAAATATTTAGAAAAAATAGGCTTTTAATATCAATGTCAGAGCGAAAAAAAATTTCAGCATTATAGGTATATTTATAATTATTTTTATACCTAGAGACACTAGTGTTTTATCCTTCTGGAATCATCAGTGCAGGAAGTTATGATTGCCGCTGGTTATGAGATTCAAACCTAGCAACGAATCCATCTTTGTTTTCATTAGCAAGAAACAAACCACAGTGCTACCGTCAACTACAACGATATCCAAGTGAAATTTCATATATATATATATATATACAGTTAAATGAGCTAGTAGAAGTAATTAGCTTGCAGTTAAATGGGCTGGTAAACAGCAAAACAAAATAAAATAAATACAATAAGCAAAAGTTCAGCTAGAATTCGTCACTGCCAACTTTCTCTCTCAACTTCCAGCACGTGTTCTCCCACCACCTCTGCCAACAGGCATTTTATTAGAAAACTGGCCCATTCCATTTGCATACGTGTGCAGTGAAAGATGAGATCTCATGAGATTCCACAAGACTATACCTTATAAATCCATGGCTGCCATATTTAATTTCTTTTTCTCTCAGATCCCATATGAAAGTAAGTTGTATAGCCGCATAATACATACACACGTGGGCACTTTCTTCTTTGATTATTACATTCAACTCTACAATATATAAAGGCATAAACACTATAGAAAAATACAGTGATGAAGTAACTAAACTGTCATGATCTCGCATGCAGGCCCAATGACTGACTTATTCATTTCAACAGACAGTGGTCACCTGTTGAGAAACTTAATTCTTTAAAGGCCGAAAATAATCTATAATATAAATCTCACCTGTCTGTTTAAATGTATGTATGTAATGATGTCAACCTAAAATTTTCGACAGAGGTGACGGATTTTTATGAGATCAGTATCATTTTGAAGCTCGACCCTTCGGACGAAAACTATCAAAAAATTGGCCAAAAACATTAATTCCTTCACCCTCAACTGGGCAGTTTTCTACAGGGAAGGTCAGTTTTTTCATTCGCATTTTTTGCAAGTCATTCAACCATTGCATCCACGATGTCGCATAAAAGGTGCTATTTCAACCACCTGTGACATCACAACCACGGTAGGCACATTGGTAAGACCGTTTGTTTTTTTCACCTCTTTTTCCTCTGGCGCGTTACAGGTTCGAGTCTGCTTACTACTAATTTTTTTTTTGCGCTCGTAATTTTTCTTTCTTTTACTTTTTTGCTCAACCAACACCCTTACACACATCTTTACTTTCTTTTCTGTCTTCGCATCTCGGGTTCGAGCCAGCGTGCCTACTACAATATATATATATTTTTTTTTTTTGCTCAACACACACCTCCAAACACTCGGGCAATGCCGGGCACCCAGGCCAGTTATAATTATAAATAATTATTTTTAATACCTGTAGACACTAGTGTTTCATCCTTCCGCAATCATCAGTAAAAGAATATACCTAACGAGATGTTTAAAATTAATTCAGCAAACAGAACAGTTTTTAACCAATTTTATGAACTGTCTGTATTTTTGAGACGGGGTGTTTTCATTGATTGAGATTGTCGGACTAATTTCCTCATCTTGGTTGTTATCGTCACAACATTTCGGCCGTTTTGCCCTCCGGCCTTCATCATTCGATACAAAACACCTGATGAAGGCTGGAGGGCAATGTTGTGTATGCACTGTCAAGTTTCCTCTCTTTTGGCAAAAGTTCAGGTGATACTTCCATATACAAGAACTATATAATTTATAAGGAGTGTAAGAATTTCAGGAAAATTCAGATACATGTCTTATGAAATTTTAACAATACGTATTAGATATCAATAAATGTTCCCCAAATTTCAGTTTCTCCAGAGTATTTTAAAGAGTTTTTAGAAGGCATAAGATAGGAACCACTTCTCATCATCAAATTCAAATATTTTACATAGTATTAAAGCATGTATGAGGGTATATATATATGCAGGCGTAGATGTATGCATTTTTATATGGGTGGTTAGACTGAGATGTATGTACTGTATGCTTTGAGAATTATGTGTTGATGGTGTAAATGTACGTATGAATACATATACCATATACAGACCTTTCTCTCTGCTTCTTATATATATATATATATATATATATATATATATATATATATATATATATGAAGTGTTAATTTTCATATTTGATAATTTAAATTAATTATTCATTTTCTGTAAATAATGCACATTATTTTCCATCTTTTATTAGTCTCTGGCCATTTATTAGCAAATTTACCTATGTGGATCCCCATACGTGTAGCTCTATGTCTCTCTCTCTGTCTCTCTCTCTCTCTATATATATATATATGTGTGTGTGTGTGTGCGCATATAAATTTGAGTATTAAATTTAGTGAGAATTATTGATTGATTTGTGTGTGTACATACTTAGATATTTGAAAGTAACAGATTTTACACTTACATGTGCATGCAAGCAGAGATCTATAAATGTGTGTATGTGCACTTATATTTAATTGTAGCTGCTATACAAGTAAATGTACAGAGGGAATACGCGCACACAAAGCTAAAGCTATTCCTCTCTTAAGGAATAAACGCCATGCTTCCAAACGAAAACTGACTGCACTCATTTTACTTTGTCTAAAGGCTGAAAACAGGTGAAATCTGTGTCTGTTGGATTTACTAACAAGTTTAAATATAATAAAAACTAACAGGCTGCTATAATAATAATAATAATAATAATAATAATAATAATAATAATAAGCTTATAATAATACATTTGACGAAGAGAATATAAATAATAAAGAAAGAAAATGAATTTAAGAAAACGAACAGTTTACTTTTCGGTTTGAAATGACGTCAAAATAATCTCAGCCACGTAATTACCTGTCCCTTGTGTTTTCGAATAGTTTATCATTTTAACTTTCATACTGATGACTTGGCTTGAAGAAGCTCGACCTAAATAAGTCTGTAGCTGAAGTATGTCTTCTAATATTTAGCTAAAATATTTGTGTAAATAAAAATGCATATATATATATATATACATATATATATATATATATATATGTATATATATATATATATATATATATATATATATATTTCTTTTTTTCAATACTTGTATTGTTATAAACATTTTTATTCAGAATTGCGTGAGTGGAGACATTACTCGGTTGAGGGTTTAGAGAAAAATAATTCAAAATATAATCATGTTTAAAATCGTTGTTTTCGTGTTAATTTATTTTTATTTTCAATATTTTATTAACACAATAAAATCCCGGAATATGGTGGCCCTAGGATAGGCTTTTTTCAAGTTACGATGTAGAGTATGATGTTTTCCGGTCCCTGGTTATGGTATTTGCCTCGTCTTACGGTGTTATTTATAATGTTATTTGATTATATACATGTGTATCATATAATGTACTGTATTTTGCTACTAATTTTTAATGTCCTATCCCGAGGTTCTATTGTAGTTAACGAAAAAATAATTTAATGTGCATTTATCAAAGTAATATATAGGCCAAAAACACAAATTGTCTAATAGCATTATTAATACTTGTCTAATAGCATTATTAATACTGAAATTTATGCTGAAATTATGAATTTAAATAAATACCAATAAGTCAAGTATGTGTAATTTCATTGGATAGAAAAATAGGGCAAAAACAAGTGCCTAGAAAAAGTCTGCCGAAGAATGAACAAAGAGCGATTTTTTTAATGAAAAATAGTAGGATAGAATATTGATTTTATATGTCCATCATTTTTCATTGCTGATTTAGTATCATTAGACATGGCTAATATTCAGTAGAGCTGAAAAAAACCCCAGACAATACTTTTATATTATTATTATTACGTTCTTTTATAATTAAAAATCTGATGTTCATATATAAATGTTTACTTCGTTTAAATTTTGAAGGTTCTCAATACACACAAGTTTTTTTTGCAGTTTTGTATGGGAAAAAGCATCAAATTATAATAGAGCAACTTGCACTCAGTAACCATTTCTTGTTCATTTATCTAACAATATAAGTTGAGAACAGGGATAAAGTAACTCATGCCTTTTCTTGGGAAATGTATCTTGAGTGGACCAACCTGTAACCATTATACACTTTCGTTCCATTCTTCATAAATCGGTAATGCAAAGTAGACATTATGACTTGTCCTTGTTTTAGTAAAATTCACTTAAACTTTTGCTTTTTGTAATCTGAAACTCCAAAGTTTACCTTTCATCTGTTCTTCATATTCATCTTTGTGATTGATGTGTTATTTATTAAGATAACTTGAAAGCATTTTCACTTTTCCACGAATCGGAAATGTCGCTTCTTGCTCGACTCTGACACATACAAATGCTTATATTGGTTTATGATAACTAAGTCACCCATCTTACCACCGGCTTCTTTCCTTAGAATTCATATCTCGTGTTTCGAACTGGCGTCTCTGCCTCCCGCGATCTGATTTTTCCATTAACTAAAGTTTAATAAGATATTATAATATTCATGGCTGTGAGTCAAGTAAAAATTTCCAAAGATTCTGAAAGCTGAGCTGCCATGATTGTTCCATTGTTTGAAGCAAGTTTTGTCGTTTGATCTGCTTATATGCTAAGGTTTCAGATATCATGATTCCTGTTGTTGGAATATTGGAAAAGACGATTACTTATAAATTTTACTTTGAATTAAAAGTTTGTTATCACTTTTGTTTCCAGTTGTAAAACCAGTTCAATTAACATTATCCAAAGTAACAAATGAAATTATTTTGAAATTTTAACATAAACTCCGCACATATTGACATCAATCAAATCATGCTTGATGTTTCACTCTAAGTTTTTACTTTAGATATCTGTGATTGATAAAGAACACTGAAATACTACTTACTTTCAATCTAGTGCTAAGGTCGCTGGAAAAATAGTTGGATCATTCTACTGCTCCAGAAAGTACATGAATCCTGATGTAATCCTCTTCCCCTATTTAAGAGTCAGTGGTGCATCCCATATGTGAGAGTTGTACTCCATCTTAACGTATCTAAAACATTATTCCTTGTCTAGACAGATTTCAAAATCGACTTTGAAATCTAGTTAGAAATAATCTCTTCCATTCTTTACACCTCTTTTATCACAAAGGAGACGTTGCTAGTCTCTTTCTACTCTATCATCACTTACATGAAAGATGTTCGCTCAAGATTCATTTTCTGATTTTCTTTGTAAAGCATTCACAGCCAAAACTTGCTTTGCTTCCACAATTAAAAAATAAGTTTCCTTTTTATCATCCTTTTTTTCTATTATTATCCTTTTTTATGTGCCTTGTTTCAGGCAACATCTCCACAAAAAGAACTTCTTTTAAAGGATTTCCCATTTGTAAAATACGTTGCTTCCTTGTAGATTACAACATAATCGTATTCCAATCCAGTGTCTTCAGATACCTGTCATAGACCGCCCCCATAAATAACCTTATTTCATTTATCACCCTGAATGTAATTAACAAACAAACGAAAATGCAGTTTCAAACGTTTAACAGATGAAAAATTACAGTTTCAAAATGTATAACCGACAAATGAAAATGCTATTTCAAATGTAATAATAAAGCCCGTTTCACAACCATTATTTGTACTGATATTGTCACTTAGATCTGCCATAATGGTATTTATATCGTTTTTAACCTCTAGAATAGATAACTCTTCTTTATCATGGTAAGAGATTGTGTTGAATAGCAGGGCCTTCATATTTAAAGATGACGGGGTCATATATCACGATGACATGCATAACAGAATACAAAGATAGTGATGATGAGGGAGAGAAGACATTTATACAGTTCTGGAATGCTTGAGACTTCATATATATACTGAATTTGACTGTTTTTTTTCCCAACAGATGTTGGGGAGAGGGAGACCAGCTCCCAATTGTCCAGATTGAATAGCAATTGTCTGATATACAACATTGATCAAAGCTGATTGCTTCTGGACGTTTCCCGGTGCGATTGCCGGGAACAGTGTTAGTTTGAATTAGTTTCGCTTTTTATACGAAAAAGCTGAATCAACACATGAGAAGCCAAAACAGCAATAATTTTGTAAAAGTCGATGTAAATAAATCTAGACACGATGCGCTTTCCCAAATCCTAGATATTATCTACGGCCTATATAAACAGTTGTAAGCAATCGTACCCCCCCCGGAAGCGTGTGCGAGAAAAGCCTTTGCGAGACATACACAAAATGGTCACACACATTTTGCCTTTTATATGTATAGAGATGGCTCTAAGGGATTAACTGACGACTGACTGCTAACTGACTGATTCTCAACTCTCTTTGACTAGCTCTAACGGACTGACGAACCCATAGAACTATATGGAGAATTGTCTTTTATCTATGACGTCAGAAGTGTGTTTTTCAAACGTGACTAATTTCATGTGGTTATGCATGTGCTAGTCCAAAACACACTTCTGCAAACAAAAGAATCCTCTCCTAATATATTTCTTAACCTAACCTATTTTTTAACAATATATTTTTAATTTTCATTGTTCATTCTTTTACTTATATATTTAATATTCAGATTTCTAAAAGAATTAACAATAGCCTTAATTTCTCACATTCTATTTCTTGCCTACAGGGTTCGATTCTAGGCTTATCCTAATCTCATTTTCACTTATTTAATATTCTTCTTATTTACATGGAAAGCGGACAGCCTTTCCCTGTAACAATTGTAACATAATATTATCTGACTAAGACAGCTCCAGTCAACATCCTAGTAGAATTAAGATCATGAAACGAACCAACATAAAATGCTAGTTTAAATATAAGCATAACAGACAAATAATAATTTCTATTTCTGATATAAGCATAACAGACAAACAAAAAATGCTAGTTCAAATATAAGCATAACGATCCAACACAAAATGCTATTTCAAATATAAACTTAACAGACCAATAAAAAATTGCTATTTCTAATATAAGCATAACAGACCAATAAAAAATTGCTATTTCTGATATAAGCATAAGGATCCAACAAAAAATGCTAGTTCAAATATATGTCTAACAGACTGAGGAAAATACCATTTCAAACTAAATTATTACAAATAAAA
Source organism: Euprymna scolopes (assembly GCF_053919585.1). Classification (NCBI taxonomy): domain Eukaryota; kingdom Metazoa; phylum Mollusca; class Cephalopoda; order Sepiida; family Sepiolidae; genus Euprymna; species Euprymna scolopes. The sequence continues at coordinate 46,387,950 of NC_136492.1, forward strand.
GATTATGATATTTCGAACTTACATGTGACATATCTTCAAAAATGCATTTTCAAATTTATACATGGAAGACAAATTAATATGCATTTTATGTCAAATTGCATGGCTGCATACAAGATGTACCCATTTAATATACACATTTAGGAATGCGCATCTTTTTCTAACTGACTGACTAAATCTCTCATAGAGGTGCGTTTATGAACATTCTCAATGGGTAAAAATACTTCACCTCAGAATGATGGAACTCACTGACAGATTCAATTATTTTTTCATTATAGTACTACTGTCTTCCATACAAATGGAAAATGTTCTCTCCCTCTTTCCTTACATATTTTTTAAAATATCTTTCTTTCACATTTTCTGCATTTTTTGCGTTTTCAGTTTCTTTTACTCGTGCTAATCTTGTAGGAGTGGCAGATCCAGAATGAACCATTTCCTGAATTAGATTCTGCCAACAATTTGTTTATTTTATTTGATTTCTTTTAAAATCCTTAACCTGTAATTGTGGAGTGCTAGTAACCCCTACCCTCTCTGACCGTGCATTTTCTTGTACATTTCCAGTTTGTATCTTTCTGTATTGTTTGTGAAATGTGCTTACTTGTCACTCACAATGTTTCTACGTGGTTTGACAGAATGAGATATTTTCTCATTTATCTTCACAGGCAATTCAATCGACAAAAGCTCCCCTCATCTCCCTAGTCAGGCAAATACTAATCATCTTGAAATGTATATATTTACTTATACTTTTCAATACATTCCTTACTTAGTTTATGTATACAGAGATTGAACAAAACAATTGAAACACTTGATAATTTCCGAGAAAATTGACGGCAGTTCTTCTATGATAAATAGCTTTATTCAGCTTGGAGCAAAGCATTTGAGTTAAAATTAGACTATTAAAGTGTTGATTAAACTCGGCAGTGAATTTGGTGGCAGTAGTCTGATGATAATTCCCCATGCCATGTTTTAATGCTAATCTGTATCTGAAAATCATGGTTTGAATTGCTCTGATTTCTGGAGGTTTTGCATTTTATCAGCGTCCTTGGTATAGTAACTCTAAAAGAACTAAACATATCAAGTGCTTTGGTCTTTGAGGCTCCTGTTATGTGAGCTTCATCAATCTGCCTTTTTTTTACCTCGGTTAAGTCGTGTATTTCTCCTTATTTTACGAAAATCTTTTTAAAATTTTCAAATATAAAGTCAAGTAGATTGAAAAAATGACTATCTACAAGGGATATAAATTCCCACTAAAATTTGGATCAATGTTCTTGAGAAAATAAATCATTGAAATATTGGTGTAACTTTTATTCGCTTCCAATTATTTATTCAACCCGTATGTATATATATATATATATATATATATATATATATATATATATATATATATATATATATATATATAAATATATATATATATATGTTAGAAATATATGAACCTATCTATGTGTAGTCATCCATAGACAGTTGTCCTGTTGTTTCGTCAGTATGGCTAGGCATAACATGTGTGTCAATCCAGATATTCGAAACTTCATACACAATGATCGGTGGTGTCAAATATATTATCACGCGAGCTAAAAGACACACTACTTGGGATTGAAGAAATGATATTGTTTAAATAAATTTTTTTATTTCTTTACAAATTCATAATACTGTTAACTAAGAGAGCTCAGTTATTTTTACTGAATATTATTGCATTATGCTAAAGAGAAACCAATATTTCTTCCACTAGTGTGCTCCATATACATACACACATATATATTTCATTAAATATCACGAACAATTTATGTCTGTATATTTTTGTTTTGATCTGCCCGAAGTTTCTTATTTAATTTTGGGTTTCGAGCTAGAGAGAACGTTTAACTATTCACTTACGTAACAGCAGTGTTATATAACACAAGACGTAATCTCAACATTCTTGCACTTCTACTCTCAGTTTTGAAAACGTCTTGTAGAAAACAATACTATATATTAGAACACATAATTAGTAAACAAGATTACGTATATAAAAAGTCATCAAAACAAGCCATCGATCAACAAAATTTCAGTAATAGTGAAAATTTACTAAAATGCTTATAATAGTAATATAAAAACGTTATCACGAGTTCAACTTAAATGGGTATACTTTCCAAACTAAATATTTGTAAATGTATATTTTAGTGCTGTTAAGAATCTGTCAAGAGAGGTAGAAGCGATTTGAGAAAATGACAACTTATGAAAAAGAGGAGAGAGATAGAAAACCTGAAAAAATATGTGTGAAGACAGTTGTTTTTTGCTTTTAGAAAAGTATGAAGATAAGCAATAGTTGAGAAAAAAGGGAACTCTGGGAAGAATAAGGACAGTCGAGTGAGAAAGAGTATGAAGGATAAATAATACACAAACTTAACTTAAAATATTTTACTTATTTCGAGCAACAATATTAACTTGTGTTCAATCAATCTTATATAATAAATTGTGATGTTTCAGAATTAAAGAAAACACCCCAAAGTCTTCTCTTTCTCTTCTTTATCCAGTTTCAGTTAGTTGGTAACACAGGGTCTCTAATTTCCTGAAGCTGAATCGTCATTATGTGTGTTAACTGATAAATGACTTGGCAAAACTCCACTATTCTAAATTATGTTGAGCATGTGATTGTTAAAGAAACCCCAAGAAAACCTTTATGCTCTGTCATGGTGTTGCTTTATAGTTAGTTTTATTAAAAGGATTGATAAGCAACAAAATTGGCAAATCAGAAATATTATTCTTAATCTATTTTAAGACAAGACTACAGATTATCTCGTCTAATCAACTAATCAGTCCTTTCAGAAATTCTCTTGATATCAAATAGGAATTACTGTTTGCAAAAATCCAAAGGAAAGAGAAGACTTCCGGTAAGGAAGTTTACGAGAAGCAAGTCTTACTATTTCTTTTCATTTTCATATTTTGTTTATCTTCTAAAATCAAAGCTGGTTGCATGAACAACCTACAGCTTCATTTAGAAGTAGAAAAACAGCAAAACAGGAAAAGAAACTTTTTCATTCTTTTTTTAAAGATTTTATGCAAATCACAAATCTTTGTCAATAATAACAGTGTCTCCGCAGAACGATTTTCGTCTTGTGGTGGCTTAGTTAAGTAGGGTATACGATATTGACCTACTATGACATCACTTAGGACGGATTCCGCATTAATAAACGGACAATTTTATTTCATGTTTGAAAGATAAAATTTTGATATATTTTTACATAATAATTACATTGTCGATTATTATTTCTTATAGCATTTCTTTATTTTCAAACAAATGATTGCTTCTGGTATGTTTTTAATCTTGCAGCAAAGCAAAAGAAAATATTTCTCTATTAAAATGGTAGGATTTTTTTTGTAAATATTTTTACTTGTTATATAAGTTCTGTGGTAGTTGAAAGAAGTGGTAGAACTTATTTATAGTGTTTTTGTTTGTTGTGTTTCTTGGTTTAATTCAAGTAAAAATATACAAAGACGTACAGATTGTCATCTTAAGAGAATTGAAACTGCATTTTAATTCATTAAAAATGAAAATGTTTGTAGTTTTAGCTTGGAATACTATATAGTGTTTTTGTTTGTTGAAAGAAGTGGTAGAACTTATTTATAGTGTTTTCGTTGTTGGTTTCTTGGTTTAATTCAAGTAAAAATATACAAAGACGTACAGATTGTCATCTTAAGAGAATTGAAACTGCATTTTAATTCATTAAAAATGAAAATGTTTGTAGTTTTAGCTTGGAATACTGGAAACTGTAGATTTTAGTATAAACAACAGTTCCTATCTCATCTCATTATTTGAGAGGTTACCTGGGATTGTCCGGGAGAAATAAGTTTAAGTTTGGTGTAAATTTTATCATTAATTTCTTTCTTTGACTTATTTTCAAATGTCTATTATTAATTCAATGAATCCTTACTATGTTTATATAAGAGTACACAATAAAAAAAAAAGTATAAATTTTTATTGATACAAATATTTTTGACTATACATTTGCAGGCATATTTTTTCATCTTCACCTTTATACTAAGAACGTGGCTTAACAACAGTTCAGTTATAACTAAGACATATCCATAAATGTGTAGCGAAACTGTTTTACATTAATAAAAACTCATTTTGCGTGTATTTAGGCAGCATTTTTTCATCCAGGCAGACATTGTTAAAAACAGCAGAAAGCTTCTGTTTAGTAATAGCTTTTTTATTTTTTCAATTTTTCATATCGAATGTATGGATGTATGATCCAAGCATTTTATTTTCTCCTCGAAGTGTCCGTGGTTTTAACTTTTCGTGAAATCGTTTTCACATCATTAGGAATGTGTGTTAGTCTTGGTAAGGAATTATGGGAAGAGTTATTTAATTAGTAGTTGGGATGCAAGCGAAGTTCATTATGACTACTGAAAACGGTGGGAGCGTTTATGTGGTAGGGGAAAGTGAGAAGAGCATAACTGTTCTAGGGTAAATGGCAGGAACTGGTGGTTGTGGGAGAGAGGGGGGAGGAGTTATGCGAGGCCTTTGAGTGTATTGGTACTATTCTGAAATGTGATCTGATTCAAGTAAGGTTTTTGCGTTTTGATATAAATAGCTTCAAGGATTTTAAGTTTTTTTACATTTGTTTTGTGGTGTAGTGATTTGGTGTTGTTAACTAGAATTTTTCTTAAATTTGAGGGGGGCAGGGATGTTTTTAATGTAAATGTTGAAAGATGGCACTAGATTCGACATTATGGCAGGTGAGGCGGTGTGATAATGTTGTGGTCCATTCTAGTGGTTTAAGCAGAGGAAAGGGTTTGTTTTTGATAACTAAGTTTTCGGTTTAAAAATTTTTTATAGTAAATGATGAATCTAATGTTGTTGTTGTCTACAGGAGAGATGTATCTATGGATGATGTTTTTTAGCGATTTTTTCTAACTTAAAGCATTTGATTGCAATGGAATAGGTTTATTTTACTGGGCTTATGGTATTGGGGGTGCTACTCTTAGTGGGAGTGTTGTTTAACTGCTGGAGCATGAAGTTTATGTGTTGATAAACAATATAATTTGAGAAACCGTTGTTGATGAGGACTTGTTTAATGATTTTAGTTCGATGAGTAGTATTTTCTTGTTGGAAGAGATAAGTTTTGTTTGTTTGAGGAGGTTTTGGATGATGGCTATTTTGCATTAGTGGGGCATTCACTCTTGAAATTGAGAAGGTAAGAATTATAGCAGGTAGGTTTTTTTGTTATTGGAAGTGTCAATAAGGATATCGAGAAAAGTATTTTGTTATTAACATTTAATTCAGCAGTGAATTTGAGTAGAAAGTTGTCTTGGAGAAGGTCCTTCAGTGTAAAAATTTGTTGGTTGTTATTAGTAAGGAGGAGAATATTGTCTACATACCTTACATAAATAGAGGGTTTGTTGGGGTTGTTAAGTATAAGGTTTTCGAGGTGACTCATGTAGAAATCACGGAAGATAGGTGTGAGGGCAGAACCCATGGATACACCGTCTATTTGGGTGTAAATAGACACCTCGTATATTTTTAACAATTTTCTAACTTGATTATTTATTTAGAAAAATAGAAAATAACTTGGAAAGTGTTGAAGTCAGAATTAACTTTTGTCCATGTTGATTTTAAGGGAAGTATACATAAATACAATAACAATCAATGAAAACTATTTTGTCATTTTCAAATATTTTCTGTTGAAATTACTTGGCATATTTAACAAAATTGGATGTAAATGATGACAAGCAATTCTGAATGTTCCAAATAAAATGCGTAATGATTATTGCTAGTTCAGGTATGCTATCAATGTAATGTAGATCTCATTCCGTTTTATTGTGTAAATCCGATTTTCGAAATTGCTAAAATTTATTCAATATGGATTGATAAAATTATTTGGAATATTCAAGAAAAAAGGTCATAAGGATTGAAATTGCAAGGTAATTTTTCTTCAGAAAAATGTAAGAAATATTCAAAGTCTCTAAAGACATATAAAACGTGAAGATCACAATCATTTAAATGCTATTTTAAAATTTGTCAGTTGGAGTTGAGCGTGTAAAAGTAAATAATACTTGTGCACTATGCAACAACAATAATAATAATAATAATAATAATAATAATAATAATAATAATAATAATAATAATAATACGATTGCTTGCAATTCTAACATAAATCTCCTTTATTTAATTTTTTGTTATTGGGACAAGTGTCTTATTAGAGAATTTTTGATGGTGTATCATTTGGAATTGTAGAAGTATACATGTTTTTAAATTATATATATATATATATATATCATTTCATGTATCCACATAAAATGTTCTAAAGGGGCATAATTATATATCGATTTTCAGTATTTACTTTAACAATCTTCAATACAAAAGTAGAGCTAGATAGTAAGTTATGAGAATATATATATCAATTAAGCTACACAGATTGAATTCATATTACCCCGTATTTGTTTTGATATATACCTGCTGTTTAGTTTAGCTAATAAACCAATCAGATTGATTGTTATTCCCGACTACGGATTAGCATTTCACTAGTAAATGGTAGGGCTTCAAAAAGACAGACACAAATTCATCTGATTTTCCCTTCCTTCTACTTTGTTCTCTTTTAATACCTGCATGCTTGGATTGCTTTTACTCATTTTTATTTTAGGTGTTGGATCAACTCAGTTATTCTTTTTCAATTTAATTATTATTTACTAGCGGGGGTACCCGGCGTTGCCCGAGTGTTTGTTTCCGGGACGGGGGGGGGGGGAATTTTAAAAAATGTTATGGTAGGTAAGTAGGAAGGATCAAACCCGGAGTCATGAGTAAAAGTAGGAAAATAAAGTGTGAAAAAAAAACAAAAAAAAAAACATCTGCAACGTTAACAGTTCGGCCACCAAGAAAAGTCCATTCCAGTTGTTTAGGAAAAAAAAAAAAAAAAAAAAAAACGACTACGGTAGGTCGGCGCGAACGTGAAAATATAATGTGAATTGTCCAGCACGCTAACCACTACGCCACAGAGCACTGCAGCTTAGTTTAGTGATTTTAAATAACTTCACATGAAAGAACTACGAAGCCAAACCGGTGTTCTCTTCTCAACTGTTCCTTGTGAACGATCCCCAAACGGTGTTAAGTGGTGGCAGGGGGAGGAGGAATTTATTAGAGAGAAAATATTTTACCACTTCCATTGATCTTAACCGATTTTGGCCGTGACTTCTCAGCAGAAAAAGTATAGAAATCTAAGATTATCGAGGAATTTGAGAAATAATAAGCCTATAACACACCTCAGATATTGTTCTGCCGTTTGTGCATATTATATTTGCATGAAATATCTTGATTTTTAATCCTATTAAGGTCAAAATCAGACGGGAAAAAATGAGTTCATTTTATTTATATAGAGATAAAAATGTATAGTTATTTTAAAGTAATTTTTAATTTGTGTATACTGTTGTTAGCTATTTCACTCCTACAATCTAATATGATTTTAGGAGACGTTAATGTTTAGAATTTTAAATTTTGTGTTCAGACATAGTCTACATGGGGTGTCTAAATTCTACATGTACTGATCTGTTGTACTATTTTCTACTCGACTATTGTTGCATTTACTTTCTTTGAATTCTCAGTTATAGGTCGCTACTGCTGCTTTATTTAGCCCTTTTTGTTATTGAATGTTCATTTACGGATGTAATATCTGATTTTAAAATCTAGGGAGGTCACAGCAACTTAATATTTCTTGTTATTCACGTTTTCTTTGGCAAATATTGTGGCTTAGTAAACAATTCCCAACCAAAAGCGTTGTTTACTTATATATTTGCGAGAGAAACATACAAATAACAAGAAATACTATGTGGGTACAACTTCCCAAGATTTTAAAATGCGATACAGTCCTAAGAGAAAATCAAAATGTCGCCATATAAAACAAAACAAAAAGAGAAAATGTCCAGTAAAGATCAACCAAACTTTTGTTTGAGAGAAGCTCAGCTATTGGCTAATGAAAACATTACCCATGGGAACAAATAACAACGCATCTGATTGCTTAGCTAGCTAGATATATAAAAAAAACACTATCAGGAATTCCATGCATTTAGCCTAACAATTTCTTATGAGCATGAAATGCAGATGTCTGTGAGTAGCTTAATTATCATAAATATATGTTCAGAACTTATAACTCACGTATTGAGCACTGTTGTAATACATACAGAAAATCTATACATAATATATTATACCTCTTTATAATATATGTGTATACATGAAATAATAATTATATATGAGAAAGAGAAATCTACTTTTCTACTAAAAAGTAAGTGAAAATTTCTCCAAGATATTTCCTTCATTTCAAATTCAACTGCAGAATTTTCTCACTACTTGAAACTGACAGTTGACAGAAAATATCTTGAGTAATGATGAAAATTTCCACTTGTCTGTGTATATTACTTACATCTATTACACACCGTGTATACTGACAGATATGTTTTACCTAAAGTAATGCACAAAAAGTATTTTTGTACTAACATCTCCATAAGCAGCTAACTTAGTAACTTATCACCACTTATGGTTGAATTTCTATATCCCTCTCTTTCTATGCCACTCTGGTTACTATTTTTGTTGTCCGTTGTTTCCTAAAAATAACTTGTTTCAAGCTTCAGTGAATTCTTCTCCTTCAGCGTTTCCTTGTTTGTAAGTGATTGCTACATGTATATGATATACTTAGATGTGGCTATATATATATATATATATATAGTGATTGCTACGTGTATATGATATACTTAGATGTGGCTATATATATATATATATATATATATATATATATAGTGATTGCTACGTGTATATGATATACTTAGATGTGGCTATATATATATATATATATATATATACATATATACGGCGCAATCATGTTGACATACCGGTTTTCACCAAATCACCGAAGTTAAGTAACGATGAACCTTTCCAGTACGAGATGGGGAAGGCTAGGTGCTGTATGTACCACACCGAGTAGTAGAAATGTTCAAGTTGGTATATGGAGGTGCATTAATTCACCGAGTTTTTAAAGCATGCATCTAGGAGAAAGAATAACTCTGATGTAAAACCTATAGTCTACTGTATGCTCTGTCTTGTGAGAGTCATCTGCACTGACAAAGATTAGCAGTAATAGCACAACGTGTGGTTGGTTTCACACAAAGGCTTCACCAGTATAAACAAATCATCTGTGTGGATTTCCGAACAACATCGAAATCGACGGAAGAGTCCATTTATACGTGTGTGTGTGTGTTTGTTATTGACACCTAAATACTTGGATATGTCCCATTTTTTTCACCAGCAAGTTGTATTCTATGCAGTACAATAGGTATTACACTCCGTCATTATATAAATGAACAAACTAGAATTGAAAACAATTATAATGCTGGAGAATGACAAAAAGATAGAGATCTATCAAATGATATTAGTGATGAAATTGAAAGGCTAGCTTCTGTTACACGTATCAGTTTAATAAAGAAGGTATCGGTAATAGCCATTAATATTTAAATAGATCATGTAAAATATAATGTAACTATTTTAAGCTTAATAAAACTATATAAAAAACAGGCTTAGGTGTTATGAATACGAAATTGTCCAAGCATTACTAAAACAGCAACCTTCATTCGTCTTGGTGTCACCATTTAAGCATAGTTATGGCCTGATGCTTGTGCGATTGCAAGAATTAAGAGCGAATAGAGAAAGTTTAAGAAACGTTTTTCATTACTATCAGAGTATTGCCACTGTTGAGCAAGGAAAATAGTTTATTAGGCATGTGGGCAGGATAATGGTGAAATTGAAACCTTGCCAGTGAAGTTTGAGGAGATGCGTTTCATGGAGAGAAATAATAGGAGATTGATATAATGAATGTGCAGTGTGATTCGTAAAGAAAAACTTAGATTTGATGACCTATAAGGAAAATTAATCTAGACAGTATAGAGAGATGTGTACAGAACAGAAAATCTTGTTAGTATGATCACATTGAAGGAATGAATGAGAGTTTTTGGTTTGGTAGTTGTAGAGCAGTTGAGGTAGAATAGTTATTTGGCAAGGGGAATCCAAGGCAAGCAGAAGAGGAAGTGATGAAACTTGAAAGAAAGAGGGGTAAAACAGACAAATCAAACCAAATCAAATATATTAAAAAAGTATAAAATATCAAAACAAAAAAAAATGAGCGTATGTCGAATGTGATGAAGAGATGTGTGTGTAAAAAGTAACATTTGAATAAAAGAAATGTAGAGAAAAGAACACAGGTAAAAGTGAAATGCATTAAAGAAGTGAATCTATAAGTTAATAGTATGTATTTTGTCAGTGCGCTGTATATATATAGTAAATACCAGCCCCAGAACGGGTAAAATTTCTTCTTTCGAATAAAGCAGTTCAGTAACACTTAAAAAGTTAAAATCAAGATATAATTCAACTAACCATGCTCACCAAAATCTATAATATAATTTTGATTCTAGAAAATGCCCAAATTTTAAAGGATCTTGAGAAAAAGTTGAAATTTAGGGAATCTTGCTTAATTGGAGTCAAATGACTATAAATCAAATTTAATGCAAATCTAAAATATTTTAATATTTTAAATGAGAGGTTGGGTCCATATATTGCCCCTAAAATCCTTGTCAGATACTCAAAAAAAATAATTTGGTGAATATTTATTTATGTCTGATACCTATTGTTTAAATTTTACAAAATTGATAGATATCTGAATTTTCATGCATTGATTCCCCGCCTGCTTGTTACCTCGTTTGTTATAAAAGCAAATTAAACTAAATAAAACGTTACTCACTCTTACACATAGCAACTGTGTTTCAAAATTCATTATTAGTTTAGGATCAAATCCTATATATAGAAAAATATAAACATTTGCACATACCTAACTTTATATAGAGACTAGCTTGCCATCTGGCGTTGCCTGGTCATACACATAAACATGATATTATAATTCATGCAAATTGTGTATGTATTATTATAGAATCACTCCTCTATTGATTATCATATATTATGAGGAATAATTTTCCCAGTGGACTAATTCACACAAAAAACAATTATAAAAATTCCGTCTATGTTTGTTTACAATAGCACGTCAGCTGATATTTGGGCTTGATGAATGCTCTGGAAAAGTCACTTCTCATTGATGTTTGGTTTTAAAATATGCAAATGAAGAAATGATTTGTGGCGATTTTAAATGGTACCTCTTCTTTTATTATAAATTCATTAATAAGAAAACATTAAAATAAAATGGTGAGGTACACCCAGGCTTGAACAGAGGATCATTTGATCTGTAGCTTAATACTCTACCACTGAGCTACATCTCCAGATTACAATAAATCTGTTTTTTTTTTTAAAGAAATGATTTGCTGAGATTTTATCATTTACATGGCTGGTGTATTATTTTTTTATCTATAAGACAGAACGACTAATTTTAAAATCGGAATTTTTTTATTTTCGATACCTATCAGATGAATTTCTGTGCAAAACATATCTAAGACACTGCCAGACATATAAATTACCTTTGTGGGAAATGTGTAAAAAGATAGGTTCAGCCGTTTCTGAACCTATGTAGAAGAAACTCACTCACACACACACACACACAAAGTGACATTAATATAACAGTAGAGATAAAGAGACATAACACAAATATAAGCAGCAGCTGCCTGAAGTATTAGTATTGCTTGTAAATAATCCGATATCTGTTTTTACAAGTGGATGTAATTATAAACATTTAAGGTAGGATGACATCCAAAACTGGTAGATGAAACTGGCATGTGATTTTGTTTCATAAGATTTATTTATAGTTTGTGTAAGTGGAGCAAATTCTCTATTTGAATATGTATGTGTAATTTAAGCTATGTGTTTGAAAGCTACATCAGTAACAGCTGACTTGAAGCAAAATATTGTTTGTAAATAATCCACAATTTTTGTCTAAGTGACTTTAATTATTAATTTAATCATTTAATTTAAAGTAAGTTGGGAAGCAATGTAAACGTACGCCATCAATTCGCAGCAGCTCTGGCACGCCAGTGTTAGAATAAAATCTTTGTTTGATTTGTATCCATGCTTTATAAAGTATACAGAAATAAAAATAAGTCAAAGTTCTACATGTCTAAAGAGTTATCTTTTTTATAAGTTTTCGTATGAAACACGGTTTCTTCAGTGATATCTACCATATTGTGTTATCTGTTTACTTAGTAATGACGAAGAACTCGTGAAAGCATTATTCAGTCGGTGGAAATATATATAAAATAAGTATATATAAAAGTAAGAGCAACTCGGTTTCTATTCAGCTTAATACAACCACATTAAAGTCGATGAGAAAATACACCATGAACATGTTTTACAGTTTTATATTATGCAATACTAATTTCAATAATAAAAGAAGGTTTATAATATGAAATTCTTGTGGAATTGATTTACTGCTCAACTTCTGCCATGAGAGACAATAGACAGCCTCTGAAATCGTGACTGCATGATAAATAGCTTATAGTAGAGAGTAGTATCTTGACTTTGTGTTTACTTTTGGCAGCCTTGCAACTCTCATTTTCCTTATTTATTATTTACTAGCAGGGGTTACCCGGCGTTGCCTGGGTGATCGGCCCTCTTCCCACTCCGAGGGGTAACAAAAAAGTCACCCCCCTGGATTTACATGCTTGGTGCCGGCTTCCCCCCCTTCAGGGAGAGATAATCCCCAACCCCACTTTCAGGGAGGAGGGTGCCTGGAGGCTTCTTCCCCCCCCCCACCAAAGAAAAAAAGTCACCTCCTCCTGGCCTCTTCGCCCCCCCCACCCTTGGGGGGGACACCGGCTCCCTCCTTTGGGGGGAGAAACTGCCAAGCTCCCCCCTTTCAGGGAGAGATAATCCCCAACCCCACTTTCAGGGAGGAGGGTGCCTGGAGGCTTCTCCCCCCCCCCACCAAAGAAAAAAAGTCACCTCCTCCTGGCCTCTTCGCCCCCACCCCACCCTTGGGGGGGACACCGGCTCCCTCCTTTGGGGGGAGAAACTGCCAAGCTCCCCCCTTTCAGGTGAGAAAATGCCAGGCTTCCCCTTTTGGTGGGGGGATGGTGGCGTGGCCTTCGTTATAAAGATGGCCGGCCAGCTGAAAAAATGACGTCATCGCCGAGGTCCCAACAAGCAAGATATGTGGAACTCTTAGACTGTCAATAATCAACAGTAATTTTTACAGACGGCGTTACAAAACTTCAAAATTGGATTGAAATAAAGAACACGATGATTTATACTGAAACTCATTTAATATTAATAATAAAAAAATAATAATAAAAACACAAGTTGTTTGTTTAAGTATTATAAGCAATTGAATATTTCGTTGTATTATAGATTTTAAAGATTAGAATGCGTTCTTTAATTACTTATAAATTACATTTAAAAAAAATGAAGGAACACGATTTGATTTGTAGTAAACTTGAAGTTTATTTAATATAATTAAATGAAAATTATGCATGTAAGATTATAAATATTTGAAGCAGAACACAAGCAAAACATTTGATATGAGTTAAGACAATAAACAAATATTAAAATTAAACTATTTTTTTAATCAAAATGAATTTTTTTTTAATCAAAATGAATGTGGGTTTGTATTACTGTACACACAGATTCGAAAAAGTTGTCAAAAAACAAATATATAACAAATAAATGTTATAAAAGGCAAGATAAGTTACTTTTCTACCAAACTGGATATATTTTTCGTATTTTTATTGTGACGTCAGAGCAAAGCGAACAGTCAATCTCTCTACTTACTCTCTCTATATATATCTCGCTATCTCTCTCTTTCTTAAAAATCTAATGAACCAGATAACCCCCTCTCTCTGTGAATGATGTGGCGTGGCAGACACTTGGCTGAGGGAAATGGGACAAAGGTTGGGTGTGAATATCGCCGTAGCGAGCGGAAATACGTCGTCATGGCAACCAGACAGTGAACATTCGTGGCGGGAAACGCGATTTGAAAATAAGAAATAAACAGTTGGCGAAAATACAATCGTATTGTCGATTAACATCAACATTTAATCTGGCTGAGATTTGAATTAATTAAATTGCGGATTATAATTCCAAATACAATCGTATTGTCGATTGAATTCTTCTTTGGAACTAAGATTCGAGGAAGAGATAAACTTTCGCCATCTCAACTTTTTTTTTTCTTGGATATTGTGTTTGCGAACTTTTAATCCGCGTTTACCCTAACGGATAAAAACAGATAAGTTTGGCCTATCTCATGCCAATATCTTTTCCTTTCCACAAACTTTTATACATATTGTACTGTATTTTGTCTAGTTTATTATTTATTACACCTTTTTTCGAACTTACTGTGTTAAAGAGAGAGTTGGCCGCCATTTTGAATTTTCCAATACATCGGTAACCACTGTATGGTTTTCGAGCTGAATAAACATGTTATATTGAATAAAAATACGAAAAATATATCCAGTTTGATAGAAAAGTAACTTATCTTGCCTTTGATAACATTTATTTGTTATATATTTGTTTTTTGACAACTTTTTCGAATCTATGTGTACAGTAATACAAACCCAAAAATCTTTCTTGAATTCTAAACTTTTATTGAGTGTTCGTTTCGTCATTTTTGCTCTGTTGTTCCGTTCTCCTTATTGATATGTTTCGCTGGTTAATCCGACATCTGACGATTAACCGAAGATAATTATGAGATGTTGGATATAAAATAAAATAAATTCTTATGTTGCGATCTGACTGCCAATCAATTCGGTCATCCATTAACCGGGTCGTGACATTATTCAATGTAACATGTTTATTCAGCTCGAAAACCATACAGTGTTTACCGATGTATTGGAAAATTCAAGATGGCGTCTGACTCCCTCTTTAACACGGTAAGTTTGGGAAAAGGTGTTATAAATAAAAAACTGGATAAAATACTGTTAAAAACTCGCTCAATATATGTTACCGTGACATAGCTTGACATATATTCGGCGGATTTTTAATAGTATTTTTTCTAGTTTTTTATTTATAACACCTTTTCCCATACTCACCGTGTTAAAGAGGGAGTGAGGCGCCATCTTGAATTTTCCAATACATCGGTAAACACTGTATGCTTTTCGAGCTGAATAAACATGTTACATTGAATAAAAACACGAAAAATATATCCAGTATAGTAGAAAAGTAACTTATCTTGCCTTTGATAACATTTATTTGTTATATATTTGTTTTTTGACAACTTTTTCGAATCTATGTGTACAGTAATACAAACCCAAAATGAACATAAGACCACGAGTGAACGCGTGTTTTTTTTTTAGTTTAGTTTCATATATATATATATATATATATATATATATATATATATATATATATATATATATATATATAAATAAGTATTTTTAAATTCTATCTTTCTAGCTTTAAAAAAAAGTTTAAAAATTTTATCAGCCGGCATAATTTATTTTTAAATATTGAAAAATTTCAGGAAAATTAATTTTTGCTAGATTTTCAAAATATGTGTGTCAACAGTTTAAAAAAATCGTCTCTTCAAAAGAACATGTTTTAAAGAAGACGGTAGTGAACGTGTGTGTGTGTGCGTGCGTGTGCTGGGTAGAACAGCGTTTGTTTTCGTGTTGTGTGTACGTGTGTGCGGCTAGCGCCAGAATAGCGGACGTGGTGTCGGAGGTTGGATTGTTAGATTGTGTAAGTTTCGTATTTTTGTAATTTGTAAATCGCAAGTTAGGAAAAAATTAAACCCTTCCAAGATGGATAATAAATAAAGCCATAATATTTTATAGTAAAGTTAAGAGCGTAGGAACCATAGTTTTTTAGGAGATGTGATTATTGGATTAACCAATCAGAAATCGTCTGTGGCACACACATCTCTGTTTTTATAGATATATAGATATAGATAGATATAGATATAGATTTTTCCTTACTTCAAATATTCCACGAACGATATTTCTAACAAGCAAGGATGCTTTTTTTCGGGTTGCATATTATTTGAAGATGTTCCATCCTCATATATTACTCAGCATCATTCAATCTATCTCATTAATCCTTAGGCTCGAGTGGTTTTTGGACTTGATAAACGGTGACTCATTATTAAAAAAATATATGACAAAACACAATTTTGAACAGTATGAGGCCATGAATGTTCTTTCATAGCCCACATTAAGCTTAACCTTGTGCGTCACATGCAGACCTCATAGAGAGGTAGGTAAATAAATGATTTGCAAGGAGTAATCCAAGACGACTGAAAGCAATATAAGCGTCGAAAGACTTTTTCTAGATGAGTTATTATGTCAAAACTTGAGATTTTATTCTACTATGTAATACGCGGTTGGAAGAGTAGAAACGAACTTTCCCATGATTATGAGGGGAAAGTACAGTCATTTCCATTTCAAATTTTATGGCTCTTGATACTTCCAAAAAGCCACCCATCTACGCCTGTTGTGGGTAAATTATTGCCATTGGTGTTTTCTGAATGACTCCTCCCCTAATTTCACAAGTAATGTTTATCAAAATTTACTTTATCTCATTTTGTTCTCACTTGTTTGCTCTCTCCAGCACAAATTATATTCCTGTTGAATGCATGGATTCTTTGTATTGTAGCAGTTGTGTTTCTAATGCTGTTTGTAACTAGCTGACTTTGCCAATTCGTTATCTCTTCACAATGTTTTCTATTTGAAATACTTGAAACTAACATTTTAAATAATAAATGTTTCGCTCATAAGTTTCTTGCAAATATAAGACTAAAACTTACATTCAGTTGTACAAATAGATGAACATTAACATCTTGGTAATGTTGATACACACTTTATTTATCTTTTGAATAAGACTATTGAAATTAAAAGAAATAAGAAATGAACCCGCCTGAAAAAAATAGAGCGTCATCAACGGGAGAGATGAAGAGAATGGAAAAAAGCAAGCAATGCAGTTCGCAAGCCAGCCACCCACTGGCCTTTTCCTTTGTTGTTGTTTTTTGGCAAGTATTCTAATGAGCTAGATGTTTACGTCATATCAGAAAGATTTTTAGTAAGCTATACATTATCTTAATTAAATCGTTTTAATTAATTACTCTTAATATTGATGAAACTATTGCATATAAAATTAAGAAATTGTAAAATTACAAATGTACAACTAAAAACATTAATTTATTCTTGTTTAAAAATAGTTATGCAAATAAGGCATTCAAAAGATTGGGTAGTTCATCGATACTATACATCCAGTATTTCAAAATATGTTGTATTAGTGATTTTTTTTTTTTTTTTACATAGGCGTCACCACTTATCAAGGCCGATCGGCCACTCAAGGATAAGCGTTAAAGAGTGTAGAGTAGTCAAAAGGACAATATAGTAATCAATAGTAATGGAAGTTCGGTAAATTTGTTAACTTAAGTGGAACGGCTCATCAGAAACTTGTTCACGTTGGACTTGAAGACAACCATATTATAGACAGCTGGAAAGCAGGAAAACGGAAGACAATTCCACAGGCATGCAGTTCTAAGAAAGAAGCTTTGATCATGGAATCTATGTTTAGGTTTAGGCACAGACAAAGAGTGGGGAAAATTATTGATAATGTTTTCAGCTAGTCTAGTGTTTCTTGTGAAAGTTTGGCGAGGGGGGACCATAGATTGAAGCTCAGTCGAACACTTTCCATGAAAATAACGATAAAGCAGAGACAAACTCGCAACATCTCTTCTGTGATCTAGAGGTTGCAGCGAAGAGAAAAGGACATCTCCCACCAGGCCACAAAGTCTATTTTGAACCCTATCAAGGCAGGACAAGTCTTTTCTAGCAGCTCCTGCCCATATGTGGCAACAGTATTCCATCCTTGGACGTATCTGGCTCTTATATAGATAGAGAATTGCATCAGCAGTGAGATATCTACTGGATCGATAGAAGGATCTGACCATTTTTCCAGCGGCCTTGGCAACAGATTTGATGTACGTATTCCATTTAAGATCAGGAGTAAAGGTCAAGCCCAGAAGCCTGTCAAAACTTGAGGCCTCCCCAAGACGAGAGCCATTCATTTTAATTGATGCCAGATGGGGATCAGAACGTTGATGATGTAAAGATAGAAGCTTGGTTTTAAATGCATTAAAAGTAACCAGCCACTTCTTTCCCCATTGTACAACGTGATCAAGATCAGAGGAGAGAGAATCGGAGAGAACTTGGTCGTTTACTGTCTTAGATGTGTTACCATAGATGGTAGTATCGTCAGCAAAAATGTCTACGAATGATGTAAGGATGTGATTTGGAAGATCATTAATGTAGATCAGGAAAAGAGTTGGGCCCAGGATGGACCCCTGAGGGACTCCAGCATTTATACTGTGAGCTTCCGATTTTTGCCCATCAACTACTACTCTTATGAACCTATCAGAGAGAAATGATTTAATAATTGAGAAGACATTTCCAGCTATACCATGACTGGAGATCTTGTGAAGTAATCCTTTATGCCATACCCTATCAAAGGCCTTTGATATGTCAAGAGCAATTGTCCTAGAAAGGTTGCCTCTGTCGAGAGATTCGCTTATCCTATGAGATATGACTGTAAGCACATCTGCTGTAGATCTAGCAGAATGGAAACCATATTGTGTGTCACTAAGAAGGTTATTTTTGCTAAGATGGTTGATTACTTCTCTATTTAACACAGATTCCAGCAACTTACTCATGACGCACAGGAGACTTATTGGCCTATACTGAAAGGGGGGATGAACGATCACCTGAATTCTTAAATACAGGGCATACTGATGAGATTTTCCAGGGTGATGGGAAGCAATTTTCCTTAAGACAACGTTTAAACAGTTTTGTAAGTATGGGTGCCAGTTCTGGTTGAAGTTTTTTGAGTACTATAATTGGAATACCGTCAGGGCCGGTTGCTTTACTGGAATCAAGGTTTTTGATTAGCTTGGCAACATCACATACAGATATTTGTATATCACATAGTTTGTTTTCTGATACAGAGGAAATATTGGGGGTTGGCGGCTTTGGTCGCAAAGGGTAGAATTGGCTGCAAAGTTCTTGGCAAAGAGTTTGGCTTTGTCTGATGCTGACGAGATTAACTCAGGTCCATTGATGATAGTTGGGATAGAGCACACGCTTCTGTTCAGGATTTTGTTTGCAATTTGCCAAAACTGGTGGGAACCAAGCCGCTGCTCAGCTACTTTGGACTTGATGGACTGAGCATACAACTCTCTTGCATTCTTTATTACTTTCTTACAATGGTTGCTGGCAGTCCTGAAAGCGACTTTAGTTTCCATACATCTATTACGTTGGAAGCAGTGGAAAAAGTGATTTCTGTGTGCAATAGCAGCAGCACATTCTGGAGAAAACCATGGCTGGCTGTTAGGTTTTTGCTGGAACTTTTTCGAGGGTATGAAATTGTCTATACCTACAATTAACCATTCTGTCAGGTCTGATACTATAGACAACACATCCTTTTTAAACATGGAATGCAGAGGAAGATCCGATATAAATGTACAGAAACTATCCCAGTCAGCCATAGTGTATCGATATACTGTACGATGGAGAGGTACGTCTGAGGACTTATTACATTTCATTTTTATCTTAATTGATACAACTGAGTGGTCGGAAGATCCAAGAGGAGACAGAACGGAAACTGAACATAGAGATCAAGATATATCTAAAGAAGGTCTAAGATTACATCGGCTAAAACCTTGCAAGAATAATATCCAAAATGAGAATTGTAACTTGAAAGATCCAAATAATAACTGGAAAAAAAATCAATTTTTATGCTTATTTTTCAAAAATATTCCTGTGTATATATATTAATAGTGAAAATGATTGTGGTAGATTAAACAAAAAACCTTTAATTTTATTTACTAGTGTGTACTGTTCAGTGATGATCTATGTCTTATATGGTTTGCTTCTTTAAAAAGGTGACTCATGCCCGATCTAAGTATCAACCAGACTACTTGCTTAATTTCAATGATCTGATGAGAACCGGTATTTCAGCATCGTGTAGTAATAACCCTTTATAAATGGAAAAGTATTTGAACATCAGACTATTTACAATGACTCTAAAACAAAATTAGTGTAAACTCATTAAATATAAAGCTTGCACAGCTAAACTTATTGATTAGAAGTATTGTTTAGATTATCCAGACCACATAATTTTCATCTTAATTATATATTACAACGTTTCAGCCGATGTATCCTCCAACCACCTTAAAGTGCTTCTTTTCGAACTTGGGAATCTTTGTCAAACTCGGAAACCTATACAGAATTTCAAACGGAACCCTTTAGTAAATCTACAGTTATTATCACTTGTAGTAATCATTAAACTTTTAACCTCAAGAAAGCCACCACTTAAAACTAATTGTTAACCAAGGTTATTAAATATTTGGTCATACGTCTATGTGGGCAATTCTAGTGTAGGTTTTTGTAGACTTAAAGCTAATTTTATGTAAATTTGTAGTGTCACTACTTTTTGCTATAAAATTATTATGACGTGAAAGTCCTTGTGGCTTTTAACTCTTAAATTAAGATAGACATATCTTGGCTCAAACAAAAATTTGTTGATCGAAATAAGCACCATCAGAATCAACATAATTTTGGCTACACAAAACAAGTATATTTATACCAGTAACTTAAAAATCTTGCGTTCTGATGGCGATGAAGTCGCTGAATGCGTTTTTGATATCACTTAAGTTTTTGAAGCATTTCTCATGCAGAAAAGTTGTCAAGATGTTTGAAAAAGTAGTAGTCGATGGGTGAGAGGTCTGGAGAGTATGGCGGATGAGACAGAGTTTCGTAGTCAAATTCGTTCAACTTCTGCATGGTCAGTGTATCAATGTGTGGTCGGGCATTATCGTAGAGCAGAATTGGGCTTTTTCTGTTGACTAATGTTGAGTGTTGTTGTCAAAATTTCTCATGCAATTCATCCATTTGTTGATAATACTTCACTGCCGTAACGGTTCCGCCTGCATTAAAAAAAACTGTAATGGACGATACCGGTCACAGATTACCAAACAGCATGACCTTCTTTTGGTTCAACTCTGGCTTCAGGAAGTGTCGTGAAACTTTGTCGGCATTTAACCACTGAGTTGAGCATTGCCAGTTGTTGTAAAGAACCCATTCTTCATTGCAAGTCACAACGTGGCAGAGAAACGGGTCTTTCTTGTTGCATAAAAGAAGTGAAGATGACACTTCATAGCAATGATACTTTTGGTTGTCGTTCAATTCATGAGACACCCATTTATCGAGTTTTTTGTCTTTCCAATCTTTCATATGATTGTATCGTTGTATACGTTACGTCTAATTCTAAAGCAAGTTCTTGAAAATTAGCCAAAATTATTTTTGTGATGATAGCAAGTTTAATTTATTTAGAAATGATGGAAAAAGAACAATGTAAAGAGACATATTGGTGAAAGATTAAGTGCAAAGTGTACTAAGAAAACTGTCAAGTTTTAGAGCGGAAGCATCATGGTATTTGGAATGTTTTCTACCCAAGATACAGCGCCTCTTGCCCGGTTACAAACTCGTGTAAATGCATAGATCTATAAAAACATTGTTCAAGATCATGGTGTGCCAATCATACAGAATTCAGGTTTCGATAGTGCTACCTTTATGCAAGATAATGCCCCATGTCACAAGGCAAAGGTGGTAATGAGTTACCTTAGGGAGCAATATTTCGAAATTATGGATTGGCTACCGCAAAGTCCTGACTTAAATCCAATAGAAAATCTTTGGAGGACCTTAGGAGTGAAAGTTATGGAAAGAAATCCCACTAACACGAAGGATTCGTGGGTGAAGCTTCAAGAAGAATGGTCTAAAATTAGTATCGAGGATTGTCAAGAACTGATTCGTTCTTGTAGTCGAAGATGTGCAGCTGTCATTGAGAGCAAGGGCTCATTTACTAAATATTGATTGTACATGTATTTTCATTGTTTTTGACTGTTTACATTGTTTTTCTCAATTTTGTCCCTTACTTTTGGACGTTCCCATTTTGAAAATAAATAGTTATAATTTGTTTTCTATCCTTTGCAAATGATTCAAATTTTAGTATATTATTATGGATGATAACGACTACCAGTTGTCAAAATTTCAGCTTTTCACAGTTGTTATTTCTAACAAATATTAGGTTTTAAAATGCTGTCGCTTAGTTTTGGACGCTACTGTATGTATATATATATATATATATATATATATATATATATATATATATATATATATATATATATATATGTGTGTGTGTGTGTGTGTATGCATACACTCCTATAATTTTTTTTTAAATGTATTGACAGTTATATTAAAAACCCTTTTTTTCTATTTATTAAAAAAGAAAATTCAACTTTGTTGTATATGGGTTGTGGAATTGCATTCATCTGCAAAAGATCTAGCTAATTTGCATATTCTTTTAAACATTTTAATTAATTTCCTATTAGTTTTTTTAGGCCTTCTTATGGGATGATCATCTTAGGTTAACTATTACGTGTAATTATATTTATGCAGATATTCTACATGATTTATACTTGTGTAATTGTGTAAAAATGTCATAGTATACACACAACTCTTTCTATATATATTTATGTATGCGTGTATATATTTGTTTAAAAAATTTTGCCTACAAAACTCCTCTGTTAGCTTTTAGTGTACAGACATGAAACTTAATATATAAAGTATTCAAACTCATGCAAAACTTTATATTGGGTTTTATGCTAGGAAAATCCGTACAAAAGTGTGAAAGTTTAAAAAAATGGAATTTCCAGATGAAGATTGCATGCGTAACGTAATAGCTATTGGCTCATGTTTTAATTTTTAGCCTTGCAGCAAACATGTCTTCATAGCTCAGGAATTAACGTCAAAGGAAAAAGTAAATTGTAAGCTAAACATTTTGATTTCAATTCTTTGATGGCGGCGCATGAGTCATTTGTTTTTGAACTTTTTAAATCATTACTATATTTTGGGTCCAATATAATATAATAATAAATATGAAATATACATTAATCAAAATATCTTATTGAAGTGTATCTTACGACCGGACAATGTCAGGCGGCCTGCTAGTATATATATATATATATATATATATATTAATGGTCAAAATCTGCTATACTATTTAGAATTGGCATACTTTTATATACTTTACCGCTGGTTAAAATCAGATTAAAATCAGGGTTTCATATTTACTCGATGGCCCTTTTATCAGGAAAAATTAAGGAATATTTTATGATAGCGTGCATGGATAGGGGATCATTTCAATAAAATTTCACCTTCCTTTATCTAATAATCTTATGTTGTTATCACAGACATAAACAAACAGACACATGTTAGTGCAGATCTCATGCTTTTTTGCATTGTAACTCTGTGTAGCATTTTGTATTTGTGCATGTCAAATGATATAATGCTTTATTCTTAAATAATTGGAATAAATGTGACCCATTGGATCTCCTACTGAGTTTGAACAATGAAAAAATGAATTTACAAAGCCAGTAAAATTTCAAAAATAAAAGTACAAAATTCTAAAATAGTTTTTATTTTGTTCACTATATCTCATCCTACATCTCTCTCTCTCTCTCTCTCTCTCTCTCTCTCTCTCTCTTTCTTTCTACATCTACAGTTTAAATAGCATTAGTAATATATTAGTATGCGTGGGGTAGGGTAGATGGGTCAAATAACATTCAGTAAGAGATGGTGAGAGTTGCAAATGGAAGCTTAATAATGCTTTACTTTGTGTTAATTTTAAATTGTAGCTAATTAGAACAATTAAAAAGGAAATCTTTTTCAGAATAACGCAATTCCAAGACTTAGAAATGTTATAGTATGTATTTTGTGTGATTAAACTATATAGAAAAAAAGGCTTTAGAAAAACAAAGGTTAATTTGCTCAGTTTTGATACCAATAATAAGATATTGTGATGAAAGACAAAATTTGGGCTATTTTGTTACTATCTAGTAATAAACTAAATAAATTTGTAAGCATCAGCATGATCCAACTTTTTTTGAGCAGTTCGATTCTGTTTGTTGGCAATCCTTTAGAATGGATAACATAAAGGTTGCCAACATTTGTAAGTGAAAGTGGCAATATGAAATTGACTGAATTCAGACTTGGCACCTCCATCAGTCCATTATGCACTTGTCCATCATTACCTCCATATCTCTATTGACTGTAAAGTTATTTACCAAATGTTTTACTAGATGCATAGGTGTCAGCATGATTCAAATTTGTTTACTGGCTTTATTCTGTTGTTTGCATTTTTGCAGGATGGACCACATGGGGGGGTCAGTGGTTAATAACTACCTAGGTGTGTCAGATTCGAAGCTAGTAGGTTCTATAGCCTCACTTTCAATCAGAGATGTTAACAACTTCCACATGATATTTCTTCATAGGAATTTAGTAATAAATTTAGTAAATAACTTTCTGTAAGATATAGAATTACACAAGGTCGTTTATAACAAAAATAAATAATATAGCACATGATGAAGGAAAGTTATGTTGGGCAAACTGAAGTTACTCTATAGTTCGAAATGATCTTTCCACACAGTTTTTATACTACTTTTTGTCTTTATAGAAATGCTAATGTAAACAGTTTCCAAAGTTCTTTCCCTGATGACAATCCTTAAAGAATATGAAATACTTATCAACTTTCCTCTAGAAGGATCTCTTCGCGTGTCATTACTCCTTGAAGGATCTTAACACGTCTTTTACTTTTTAAGAATCTCCTTAGCTATTGTTGTTCAGCTTGCAACGCTTTCAGTTTCAAAAATAAAAGATGTTTGCAGCCATTCCCTACCCCTGGGAAGAATGTACACTTGACAAAACTATGCCTGATCACATCTAGACCTTTTCTCTTCAAGTATTTTTCTTATCCGCAATATTAAGCAATATTCTGCTATAAGCAAAACGAAACTAAAATATTAAAAAAAAATTTTTGAACGAACACTTTTTTAAATATATATTTTTTATTCATGATTTAAGATTAATATGTTTTTAAAATATAAAAAAACAAGCCCCTGAAACTTATGCGTTTATTTTAAAAGGTTTAATGAAAAATCTAATAAATAAACAAAAAAAAAAATTTAATTAAACTCTATAAATATAGAAGTGTTTATCTTCATTGAAAAAAATTATGGTAATTTATCAAATTCACATTGCATATAATACATGACGACCCTAATAATAAAAAAAAAATAGTATCTGTAAAAAAAAAAAAGAAAACTTGAAATTTTCAAAGATTAATGAAATATTTCTAAGTTATTATGGTGTAACTATATGATCTCCTATTGATCCTATGGATAATGGTAACAGAAGGAAGAGCTGTGGCCAATTCAGAAGAAGTCTGTGACAATACATTACTTCTGTATTTTCTGTAAATAGATACTGTTGTTGTTTTATTTCTTTCCTTTTTTTTTGGTCTATTAAGGCTACAACACATGCAAAAAGGAAGAAATTACAGTTAATCACTAAATTTCGAACCCAGAAGCAATCTCTGGCAACACATTATTTCCATACTTTCTCTACATACATAATCTTTTTAACTACATCCTTGTTATTTGCTTTTTATCCAACCCTTTAAGTCCAGAACAGTTATTTAATGCTAAACCCAGTTATTCTAGTAAATGTATAAATAGTTTTTATATCCCGCAATAATCTTACGTGGTTATTCATCATGCATGTGTATACATTTAATAGAATAAGAATATATTCTAATTAACCAATAAGTGGAATCCTAACACTTGAGGGAAATAAATAGTAAGTAAGAGATGAAACCCTAATTCCCCCAATTCATGCAGCTTAGCATCATTTGAAGAAGGAGATAAAAGTGCTCATTCAAGATATATAAAGTTGCATATAACACCTTCAAAATAATGTCAGACAAATTCTTGTGAATAACACAAATGTACATTAATGTAAGCAATGAAATGTCTTTTTGCTTTTGATATAATTAAGTCAATATTTTTATTTTGATATTTAATGAAGTTATAAGATTGACAGGTGAGAAAATGTATTTAATTTATCTTAGAATGATTCTTTGTAGTATACCAAAGAGTTATGAATAATGCGACATAGCATATTCATATAAATTTACAAAGGATAAGAAGTTTTAGGTTAGCTGTCTCATTGATATATGTATATATATACTAGTTGTATAAACCCAGCATTGGCAGGTTGAAACATATTAGCGAGCGGAGGATTTAGTCATACTATTTAAGACACATTGAATATCATAACTATTTACGATTTTCTTGAAAGTTGACCACATTGGATTTAAGGAAGCATGAAACACATTCCTGTTCGTCTATGAAAAATAAACAGGAAACAACTCTCATATCTTAAAGGGAAAATAACCCTCACAGCTTAAATAAATACATTTCCGTTTTCAAAGACAACTAGTATCGGCTAATAATAATTGAAAATAAAATAAATGAAATATAAATTATATTAAAAATAAATTAAACAAGTCAATTTTAAAAAGAACAATTAAAACAATTCTATTAGAGCAAGCAATAACAATAAAATGGAGCTAAAATAGATTTTCTTTGATGTAATATGCAAATGAGGATACTCATTAAATGTAAATTTTCTTTGAATAAATAGTTTATATAGAAATCCTGCTGGGATGTATGTGTGCGAACGTCATTTTTCAATATGACAATTAATTTGTAAAACAATGTGCCTTTTGTACATATTAATGAAATTGTAGACAAACAAACAGGAATACGGCTTTATCTATTATATAAAGGAGAGGTGTCCGTGTTTGTGTGTGTCTTGCTAAAACTTTTGACAGATGCATCAAACAATGACAAAATTGGTATCGTTAGAAAGATCACGCATAAGTTATTAACACTAAAAATCACGTAATATAATTGAGTAGTATGACATTTATGTAAGAAATAAGGTGCTTCTTCACTATAGCACACTGATGTAAAAACAAACCAACTCTTACCTGTGATATACAGAAAACTTAGCACAATAGAAAATTATGTGAAATCATCGAGTAGTTTATTTTTTTTAATTAGAAATAATGTACTTGTACAGTATTCTACCCAAGGAATAAGGTACTTGTGCTCATATGAAAAAACAAAGAAAATCCTGCCTGTGACCTACATAAAAGTTATTAAAACCGAAAATCACGTTATATAACATAACTGAGTAGTATGACATTTATATAAGAAATAAGGTGCTTCCACGTTTTAGCAGCCAGATGAAAAAATAAACAAACTCTTACCTTTGATGGACAGAAAATTTAGCACAAAAGAAATTTACTTTCATTTTTAAATTAGAAATAAGGTATTTGTAGAGTATCTTACCCAAGAAATTAGGTACTTGTACAGTATAGTACTTGTGTGAAAAAACAAAAATAATTTTCCATGTTATATACTAAAACACTGTTTATCGTCCTTATTGTTCATATACTAAAAATCACGTACAAGTATCAAACAGTTTTTGATGATATTTGGAAATTGATTAAACCTTCTGTATTTAGGCGGCGGTGGGGAAGGTAGTGTTTGTTTTGTTGTCCCAAATCAATCTCCCAAGCATTGTTAATTCCTGTTTTTCATATGTAGTTTAAAGATTGGGTTATATGGAGTCAGTCCCGGAAATGGCTGAAGCAGTTTACAATAAAAAAAAAATTGCTTTATTCCATATGTATTTTTAAAAGTTGCAAAGAGAATATTGAGTCAGTATTGGAAATGGCTGAAGCAGTTTACAACCTCAAAATCACTTTATTTCATATATATTTTAAAAAGTGGGAGAGGGATTTGAAGTAGGTTCCAGAAATGGCTAAAGCACTTTACAATCTCAAAATTACTTTGTTACTCTATTTTCAACAGAAGAGGTAGCGTGTGGAGTCAGTCCCAGAAATGGCTGAAGCAGTTTATGATGTCAAAATTACTTTATTTCATATATATTTTTAGAGTATGGGGGAAATATAGATTCTGTCCCCGAAATGGCTAAAGCAGTTTACTATCTAGAAATTACTGTATTTCATATTTATTTTTATGAAGGGGGAATATAAAGTCAGTCCTGGAAATGGCTGAAGCAGTTTACGATCTCCAAATTACTTTATTTCATATATATTTTTAAGATTGGGAGGGAATATGGTTTCAGTTCCGGAAATGCATGAAACAGTTTATGATCTCAATATTACTTTTAAGAAATTTTTAAGAGAGGCGGGAATATGGAATCAGCCTTGGAAATGACTGAAGCAGTTCATGATACTTTATTTTATATACATTTTAAGAAAGGGGGTGAAATATGAAGTTAGTCCCGGCAACGGCTGAAGCAGTTTACGATCTCCAAATGACATTATTTCATGTAAATTTGTAACAGTGATAGTGGTGGATATAGTGTCAATCCCGAAAATGACTAAAGCAGTTTACAATCTCAATATTACTTTATTTCATATATATGGTGTTGTGTGATAGTCAACTAGGCCAGTTTCTGCTGGGGGTGGGGGGTGATCCATATTTTTCTGAAGTTTCAATGTTACCATCCAGAATTGACGTCACTGTGGTGGTGGTGGTGGTGGTGGTAGGTAGAAAGAAGTATGATTATTTTGCTTTTAAAAGTGCTCTGGAGGTCTCCAGGGATTTCTAAACCTTTTTTTTTGCATGAGGTTGGAGTGAGTAATATTTGTTTTAGGGCCACAAAGCAATCTCCCACAATGTCATATTCCAAAAATATAGAATACCTACGGAATTATATTCCAGAAATGACATCATTTATCTTACGAATATGTTGTCGGTGGTGGGGAGGGAAGAACTATAGTAATATTGAAAATCATAGTGAAGCAAAATGGATGCCTGATCACTATCCGTGTCAATGCATATGTAATTCTTTGGAAAGCCTGCTGATTTCTGTTCAGGAAATAATTTCATTTCAACAAAAATGATACTGTCAGTATTCAAGTGGGTAAAAATCGCAATAATGTGGAATTTTATAGTGAAGCAAGAGTTGCCTAATCACAAAGTTTCTCAATGTATATATATATTTATTTCAAAACCTGCTGAGTAACCTTCCGAAAATGTCATAGTGGAAAAAGAGAATGAAACACAGTCATGTGGAATTTTATAATGAAGCAAGGGTTGCTTAATCACTAACTGTGTCAATGTATTTATGTATTAATTTAAAAATCCTGCTGAGATATCTTCCAAAACTGACATAATTTTTCTTAAAATTATAGTGCGAAAGGTGGGGGGAAAATCTCCAGTAATGTTGAATTGTTTGTGAAGCAAGTGTTTCCTAATTGCTAACTGTAACAATTTATTTATGTATTAATTTTTAAAATTTGATGAGTCATCTTCTGGAAATTACATTATTTCTCTTAAAATTATGGTGTTGGTAGTGAGGGGGTTAAGAAACACTGAAATTCATGTTGAAGCAAGTGTTTCCTAATCAATTAATTTTGAAAACCGGCTTAATCATCTTTAATTTCTCTAGAAATCATGGTGCTGGGATGTGAGGAAGGAAAATAATGTAATAATATTGAATTACATTGTGAAGCAAGAGTTGCCTAATTGTTAACAGAGTCGATGTATTTATATATTAATTTAGAAAATCCACTGAGTCATCTTCCAGAAATCGCATCATTTCAGTTAAATTATAGTGTCGGTGGTGATTATGATGAGAGAATAGATACAGTAATGACAAATTTTATGGTAAAGCATGGATTAGCTAATCACTAACCAAGACAATGTATTTATGTATTAATTTGGAAATCCTAATGATCCATCTTCTAAAAATGACTATTTTTCTGACAATTATGGTGGCGTTGGTGGAAAGAGAAATTAGTTCATATATGTTGTACAATACTTGTTGAGAGTATGTTTAATTGTTTCATATATGTATTTACATTGCCCATCCGAGGGTAGATATAATTATATGAATATGTGTTATACACTACCCATCCTAGGAAAGGAAAAATTATTACATATACGGGCTGTAAATTTCCTGTTCTAGAGAAGGTACAATTATTTCATAAATGTATTGTGTAATATCCGTCCTATAGTAGGTAAAATATTCTTTTGCTAAATATACATAGACATCAAAAATTCCTTTATCCTAAGAATAACAGGTACGTTCAAAATTAACTTAATTATTCTCATTGTTTTATATGGCTCTGCTAGTCTATTATATAAAGGAGAGTTGTCTCTGTGTGTGTATGTTTATATGTCTTGCTAAAACTTTTTACAGACGCATCAAGCAATCACGAAATTAGTATCATTAGAAAAATCAATCGCTCGGATGAAAAATATGTAAAAATTGGCCAAAAAGATTAATTCAATGTAGGTAAGCTGATCAGTTTTTTTCAAGAGGGTACCTTTTTCCAATGTAATTATTACGTAATTTTAACAGAATTCAATGTATTTCATGTAGATTTAAAAATGGCTTACTCATGTTACCGGAAATGACATCATCTCTCTTTAATGGGGTTTTTATTACTTCCAGTAAACACTAGTTCGAAGTGGTTGTACACTATAACACCGAAAGAAATACTGATGAGTAAAAAAACGATACCTCTGTGATTAGCGCATGTCAAATAGTAATACATCCAAGAATCACCAAAAACGATAAGGTAGAAAAACAATTATGATTGAAAATATGTATCGATAAGATGAACTCCAAACACTTGATATGTTTTAAAAAGAAAACAATGTATTTTAATAGTAAAAGTATAAATTGAAAAGTGCTGAGTCATTTTTCCGGAAATTGTGTTATTTCTCTTCAACTTCACTGGCCATTTTCTTCTGTATTAGTTCAAATATGATATCCGTAACCTGTTTATGCATGGGGGAGCAGAGGTGAGATCGCTTAAATGCCTAAACAGATACTACACTTTGATCTTATTTATCTATTTTATTGTTGTCAAAAATGAAATTATAATAAAAAATTACAAAAGCAAAAGTAACAAACAACAAAATTAGGCACACTTTGATCTTAACCAAAATACCAAGTAACTGTATTGCATAGCATAGTTTCCATTATCTCCTTCTTAAAAACAAATGGGGGGAGGGCAGATGAGGTTGCTGGAATGCTAGGGACAGATACTACATATGATCTTAGCCAGAAGACTAAGTAATCAAGTAGTTTCCTACCAGATATTATCTCCTTAAAAAATAATAAAATATGAACCGTGCATTAACATTATTATTTAGAAAGCCTTTCTTAATATGGGGAAGGAAGTGTATTTTTTGTAATTATTTGGTACTTTCACCTAACTATTTAATAAATAAAAAAAACTCTTATACGAAATACAGATTGTGCTGAAATGATAACCTTATTATTTAGAAAGCCATTCTTAATTTGGGGAGGGTATTTTTTTTTTTTAAACTATGCTGTACTTTCACCTAACAATTTAATAAATAAAAAAAACTGACGTATAAAGAATATGGACCATGCTGAAATATTATCATTTTAAAAGCCCATCTTACTATGGGGAGGGTAGGGTATTTTTTAATCAATTTTGGCTTTTCATCTAATAATAATTTAATAAATAAAAATCTGACTTATACAGAGTACAGACCGTGCTGAAATAATAACGTTATTATTTAGAAAGCCATTCTTATTTTGGGGAAGAGGAGTGTATTTTTCTTTGAACTATTCTGTACTTTCACCTAACAATTTAATGAATAAAAAACTGGCTTATAAAGAATATGGACCATACTGAAATAATAACGTAATTATTTAGAAAGCTCTTCTTAATATTAGGAGGGGAGAGTATTTTTTAACTATTCTGTACTTTCACCTAACAATTTAATAAATAAAAAGCTGACTGTTACAAAATACGGACCGTACTGAAATAAAAGCGTTATTATTTAGAAAACCATTTTTACTATGGGGAAGGGAGAGTATTTTTTAAACTATTCCTTAGCAAGGAAGAAAATTTCTAACAATTTAATAATTTTAATATCGGAGGGAAGGATAATATTTTACTATTCTGTATTTTCATTTAAGAATTTAATAAATAAAAACTGATTTATAAAAAATACGGGCTGTGCTAAAATAATGACGTTGTTATTCAGAAATCCATTCTTAATATGGGAAGGGTAGAGTATTTTTCTTTTAACTATTCTGTACTTTCACCTAACAATTGAATAAATACTAAACTGTGACATATGTAAAAGTTCGCACAGCTGAAAGAGATACTACACTTTGATCTTAGCCAAAAGACCAAGTAACCAAGTAATTTCCTACCAGGCATTATCTCCTCCTTAAAAAGCAAATGGGAGGAGATGAGGTCGCTGGACTGCTGAAAACAGATACTACATTTTGATCTTAGCCAAAAAACCAAGTAGGTTCCTCCCATGCGTTATCTCCATTTTTGTTTAGTATTAGTATCTGTTTCTCCATCCAATTTATTGATTAGTCTATAGTAACGCAAGTGTTGCATAATTACTAACTGCACTTTGAAATAATTAATTTTGGAGTAGTATGAATTTTAAATTAGGTGCTTCTCCAGTATAGTACCCATATAAAAAATATACAAGCAATTTATAATGAAACCATGTATTTCAAAAAACTGCAGAGTAATTTTCCAGAAGTGACATCATTTGTCTTAAAACCATAGTGTTGATGATGATGATGATGGTGGTGGTGGGGGGGAACAAGCACAATTATGTTGCTATTAAAGTATGTTGGAGGCCTCCAGTGATTATCAAACCGTCGTTTTTAGGTGAGGGTGGGATGTGGGAATTATTGTCTGTTCATTATCCGAAGCATTACCACCACTTTTTCGTTATGGAGAGGGGGAACAATAGATGAAGTTGCTGAAATGCTGAGAACAGATACTATACTTTGATCTTAGCCAAAAGGCCAAGTAACTTTAATATAGAGTAGGGGGAGGGGAAACTGGAGTCAGTCCCAGAAATAGCTAAAGTAGTTTACAACCCAAATTTCCTTTATTTCATATCTATTTTTAAGAGAGGAGGGCGGAAATATGGAGTCAGTCCCAGACATGACTGAGGCAGTTTAAGATCTTAAAATTACATTATTTCATGTAAATTTGTAACAGTCGGGGTGGGGGGTGGGTATAGAGTCAATTCCAGAAACGGCCGAAGCACTTTACGATCTTAAATTTACTTGATTTCATATTTTTAAGAGACGGGGGAGGGATTATGGAGTTAGTCATGGAAATGGTTAAAGCAGTTTACGATACTTGCATTACTTTATTCATATATATTTTTAACAGGGGGTAGGATTATGAAGTCAATCTTATCTGTGATGTCCATAAGTTATCAAAACCGAAAATCATGAAATATATTCGAGTAGTATGACATTTACATTAGAAATAAGGTGCTTCTTCACTATAGCACACTGATGTAAAAACAAACCAACTCTAAGCTGTGACATACAGAAAAGTTAGCACAACAGTAAATTATGTACAATCATCGAGTAGTTTAACTTTTTTAATTAGAAATAAGGTACTTGTACAGTATCCTACGAAAGGAATAAGGTACTTGTACAGTATAGTACTCATATGAAAAAACAAAGAAAATCCTACCTGTGACATACATAAAAGTCATTAAAACTGAAAATCACGCTATATATTTGGGTACTATGACTATTAAATCAGAAATAAGGTGTTTCTTCACTATAGCACTCTGATGTAAAAACAAACAAAGAAACCCTTACCCGTGACATACATAAAAGTTAGCACAACAGAAAATCATGTAAAATCATCGAGAAGTTTTATTTTTAAATTAGAAATAAGGTACTTGTACAGTATTCTAGTGAAGAAATTAGGTACTTGCGCAGTATAGTACTCATAGAAAAACAAGATATGATAGTATAATTCATGCGGATTACATATTTATTATTAAAGAGACAATTCTCTATCGATTATTATATTGAACCTAATATATGGTAGTCAGATTAAAACTAAAAAAATATATATATGACTTGAGTACCATCAGCTAGACTCGAAACCAAAACATACAACTCCTTATTCCTTAACTCTGAGCTTCGCCCATACATATATAAAAATTTACCTGCCGTCACGTTCTTAAAAGATGGAATCACCTGATCTTTGAAGATAAGATGCAAGCAAGCAATATCCACAGTCTTATAATTATATATATATATATATATATATATATATAATTACTACATTCTTCTGTTACTACATCTACTTTATTATGAACTTACTATAGAATTCCTTACAATTTATATGCATCTCTTCACGGTTTATACACTTGAAGATGATCTCGGAGAGATTGAAATTACTTGGGTAAAACTATCAAGCACAAACGTGGTGTCATTCTTAACCAAATCTAACCTGATATTAAGAACATTATTCGACGACTCTAAAGGCTCTGCTCTGCAAGAGATTTAGACGGCATAAAGTGTGTGTACACAAACAGCTGTTTTGTTATCACACGTCAGGGAGTCAGGAATCTTACTCTGCACATACATTATTTTACATATACATATATATATATATATATATATATATATATATATATATATATATATATATATATATATATATATATATATATATATATATATATATAGAGAGAGAGAGAGAGAATGTTAGCCTGTCTTCTGATGTAGGACTTTTAATTCTTTCATTTTCTTCTTCTGTCTTGTTCATAAATATAGATATTTTCTTCATCTTTTTTGACTCTCATAAATCAATGATAACTTTGATATTCAAGGCAATGTAAATACAGACATCTGTGAATAAATCAGCCCGTTACATCTTCTTAATTTTTATTCTGGAACATTATCATTTTAAAACACAAGTTAACTATGTTCTGCTATAACATTATGCTTTCAAAATCTGTTTTATAAATTTATCATTTTGATGCTGATGTAATGTAACCCACATCGGATCTGTTTTACTAAAATTGCTGGGAAACGTATATACCCTCCCCCCCCACACACACACCAATTATGGATGAAATATTAAGTTATGTTCAACTACTTGTATACAATACAGAAATATAAACTTATAAACTCTTTAAATAGGATCAACAATTGTGAAACATTAATAGATATCCTTGATAAGCATGGAATCGGTTATGCTGATTTAAAATACAATATGATTCATTATATTCGTGTTTGTTGTAATATCATTGGAAAAGTTACAAACTCTTTCCAGCTAAAATAAAAAAAATAGTTTGTATTCTCTCTTTATATGGAATTCAAAATGATCATATCGTAAATCTCTCTAAATCTTTTATCTTTTTCTTTCTTTTTCTCGCATATATGTGTATATATGTACAAAAAGATCACCAATCATTCACAAGTTATCCTTTTAAAATCTCACAACACTATTAAATAGTACATAGGTTTCTACTATATCACACATAGTTTAGTTAAAATTATGATATAATGCAATATGATTCATATTCATCTATATTGTAAATAAAAGAAACTATGAACACCTCTTCACTGCTAGAGTAACAACTTAGTTCCAAATAACTTTTACGATAAATCCTTTACAATATGTAGAGTTCCAGTATTAAATAATTCTCAATAGGAGTGCTTTGCCATAAAAACCATAAACCAAAATAAACCTATTCTAAGGGATATTTTGTTTCTTAGTAGAGAACATTAATAACACGAGTGGTTCAATATCGGTAAACCTCTTGGTATTAGTAATAACATATTGAACTCCAAATGAAAATAACAACACATATTTTATTTTCAAACAATTCCAAACTAGAAAGACGGTGTAGGTTTTCGATACTAAACAAAACAACAAAAAATGAATAAGTGCAATCCCATCATAACAAAATGTGTTCTTGTGACTTCTAATGCTATTTTGTATTTGTTGTGTCATATATCTTGGTTGGTGATATCCAATTTCCACTTGTTTGCCCTAACAAATAGCATTAGTGCCCTTTAGACAGACATAATATATTTTGAGCTAGTCTATTTTTGTCATACTCTCTTATGGATTTTTGTAGCTAACGCATTTAATCACAATCTATGCCTTTGAATATGTTTGTTAGTCTTAGGTAGAATTTGCAGCTTTTATTATTTCAAATTATGATTCTGATCTTTTTTAGCTTTAAAATCTAAAATATATTAAAATATTTTTCCAAAGTACACACACACATACGCATATAATATATATAGATATATACTTTCAATTTGTCTTTACATAAGCAGAAATTTGTTGCTACACAGTCATGAGCATGTTTCGCTCTTCTAGTATTTAATAACTAGAGACCTTATCAGGCAACAATGCTTATATTCAAAAGCGGAATTCATAATGAAATACGAAAATGAACTTTCAGCAAAAGAAGTTTTTTTGTAAAAAAAAAAAAGGGGGGTAAAGAGGGGAAGTTCAGCTGTGTGAAGAACAAGGTGGATTGCGAGGTCTCTAGTTACTAAATACTAGAAGAGCGAAACAGGCTCATGACTGTGTAGCAACAAATTACTGCTTATGTAAAGACAAATTGAAAGTGTAACTTACTCTACTTCCGTATTAAGCACTCTTGTATTAACCTCGTCATATTTCACTGGTTACTTTACCTTTGAAAAATAGCAACCTCAAATTATATATATATATATATAATAAAATTTTAGACAATGCATTGGAAAAATAAAACGAATAGATAGGGATCTTCAAAAATAAACAAATGTATCAGAAAGTGCTCAACACATGCAAATCTATAAACATGCAAAGCTGATATAAATTTGAATAAGCAGAAGTTTTACTCTCTAGGTTTCATCAAGCAATAATCTTCAGGTATTTTCATACGTAACGATTCCTGTTTGGTGAACGTTTAATAATTCATTTGAATTATATATATTACTAGTTTTGGGGTGATTCTACATAATTATACGACAAACTGCAGCGAAGTACATTATTGTACTAAACCATGGTTATACATATGCGGCTTCCATTTCTGTAGGCAAAAAAGAATTTATACAAAATTCTGAGTTAACAGGAATTATATATAGCCATGGTAATAATATCTAAATCATATTAGAAAATATAAAATAATATACATCCTAATACCTTATGAGGTGGCATCTATTATCTACATAAGAGGAAACCTAGGCTTATTATCCTCTTCTTCTGAGTTACCTTTATTATTTAAAATCACTAGTAAATATTTTTCTTTGTAAGATATCGTGTATATATATATATATATATATATATATATATATATATATATATATATATATATATATATATATATTGAAAATAGAATGGCACAGAATAGTAGAGGGGAAAATATCTAACAATCTTAAAAACATTTTTTTAATCATTTTCGTTTTTAAAATATATTTATTTATCTTCATTAATAAGAAGTTGACCAAACTGATGTCTTTTTGCTTAAAGACGATGACTAACAGCTATTGTTTTTTTTTTTTAAATTTAAATTCAACTTAACACTTTATTTCTTTTCTGCACTTTTATGTGTAAATGATCTCAAATTATACCAAGGTAGTTGACAATGGATCTATTTTTGTGATTTTGTTTTATTATTTTCGAACATATATTAATGCTTAAAAATAAAGATCAAATATACACGTGTTAGTCTATCAGTTTTAAGAAGGTCCCCCCTATGTTGGTGCTGGATCGGCGAGAGATTAAACCAGATTGTTTTCTTGTCTTTGGCTGATTATTTCATTATCTTTTGTATGAGTAAGCTGGTCGGATAGTCGCTTGTTAAATCTGTTTCTTCATATATTACTTTATTAAAATAGAAGATGTTTATAATGTTTAGAATTTGTTTTATTATGCAGTATAAGTGCTTAATTTTGCATTTATGGATTTCAGCATGAGGATTTCTTGACTGCAGAGTAGTATATAGTTCTGGAAGTGTTTCAATCTTAAAAAATCTTTTAGTCACAAGTCCTTTATTGGCAAATCTTTTGCTTGTAAGTCAATCAATCGCGTTTGCATTATTTTTGTTTCACGATAATTTATGTTAGTCTTAATATTATTGTAAGGATCATCAGTTTGTGACGAGGAAAAACTGCTTCAGGAATTTAAAAATAAAACAGTATTTTATCTTGTGGCTTCACAGCAGTTTTAATCAAACACCATCTTCCTAAGAAGTCGATTTTCTTTCGTCTCACTTTCGATATTATCGGTAAACAACGAGATAATTCCTATGCAAATCTTCCATACTCACAATTTCCAATAAACACTCTAGCATGTTTTCATGCAAGAACACATAATTTTGTCACCGTTCAATAAATATTACAATTTATCCTCTTTGTCTCACTCTTCCAAATACATAACCTAACAGAGGTAGTAGCAAATATTTACCCTCATTAAATTAAGTCCTCCAACTGAACTCGAAATCACCGCATTAACTAACATAAACCTATGTTATTTTTCTCTTTGACTTTGCTTATTCAAACATAAAACAGGATTCGATGTCGCTTCTTGGCATATGTAAATAAACAAATCCTACATCGCATACTACTACTACTACCACTGTTGTTGTTGTAGAAGAAGAAGAAGAAGAAGAAGAAGAAAAACAATTTTAGTTTATTTTAAGGTACTTACACAGAAAATGGACAGGGATTCTTAGAACTATTCTGTATTTTCACCTAACTATTTAATAAAACATATCGTTTGTATTTTAATTTTTATTTATACTAAAATAAATAAAAAAATACACATTTACAATTTTATTTGCTTTTCGCCTAACAATTTGATAAAAAGATAGTGTGATGCCAGTCGATGCTGAAACTATAACTTGTTGTTGATGGTGGTGGTGTTAGTCGTGTTATTATAGCTATTATTTTTATAAATAGTAAAATTTTATTTTCTTATGTTCTTCTTTTTCTTTGTTTCTATTAGACTTTGGGTGGCAAAAATTCTTTCCAAGGTCTCAGTCTACTTCGCACTCTTCAGTGGATGTGTGGTTAATGCTTTCTCTATGTACCTAACGTATAAAATAACGTCAGTTCACCCATTTTTGATGATCAGTAGTTTTTTCCAAGTGCCATATAAAACAGAATCAATCTGTCAGTCACAAATAAGCCAAATATCTGTCTATGTTTTTGAAACAAAATGATATTTTCAATTGAGTTTTTCGATCTTCTTGTAGCCGTACAAGCTGGTAAACACGGTGATATAGTTGACAAAAATTGAATTAAAAAAATTGTACACGTCATGATGTGGAAATCATAACTACTATGAATCGCTACCTAATAACCTGTTAGTTGTAGTTATATTTTATAGTCTCTGGGTAAATCCATTCTCCCAGAAATAGGCATATCAGCTTATAACAGATCAAAACAACCAGCTACACATTTATTTTGCATTAATTGCATTACCAAGCATTCAATACGGTGTTGATGAGGTGTGTGAGTAGATTAGTTAGTGATTAAGTACTAAATCACCTTCTGCTTAATCTGATTAAAAAAGACAAAAATAATGATCCAAACTAAATA
Source organism: Euprymna scolopes (assembly GCF_053919585.1). Lineage (NCBI taxonomy): Eukaryota > Metazoa > Mollusca > Cephalopoda > Sepiida > Sepiolidae > Euprymna > Euprymna scolopes. Next base: position 46,427,211 of record NC_136492.1, read on the forward strand.
AATTTGTTCTGATTAACATTTTATTTATTTATTTTTTTTTAAACAAACCAAAATATAAATGTTGGCAAAAACATTTCTGCTAACTCGTGCTAAAAATATTTACTAAATAATCGTTTCTTTAAAAGTATATTTTTCACAACTATAAGTTTATTATTATAGAGGTTGATAAAAGAAACCTAAATAAAGTCCCTTTTCCCTTGATTTTATGTGGACCACCTTTTCTCGCCGCCATCTTGTTTTTTTTTAACAAAAAAAAAAATCTGGAATGGGAAAGGTAGGAAGGAGAGAATATCATATTTCTTTTCTTTTTCATAAATTCAGTTACAAAGAAAATGTCATACTTTAAAAACAAAACGGACCAGTCCAAAGATAGGCTATTTTCGAAGTCAATTTCTGAAAGCTATCCACTACAAGCAAACATGTAAAATGAAATTTAAACCTAATATGAAAATGATGATGGTAATGATCAACATAATCCTATGGCTTCTATAGTTTCACCCATCCATCATCGTAACACACACACGTCATCTGCAAGAATCCATTTTTATAATAAAGAATAGCTGAAACCTTTGAGTGCATTACGGTTTCCCGCCTTTTTTTCATTTCTTTTTACGTTTTTAAGTAAGCACATCTTATGATATAAAACCTAACAGATAAGCTTTGACGTGTTTTGAAGGAATTCTTTGTTTTTATATACCGTGAAATATTCATTTTTAATTAAAAAAAAAAATACAATTTAAGTGCAACAAAAATGCTGTGCCATGTCATTGAGGTTATATATATATATATATATATATATATATATATATATATATATATATATATATATATAGTAAATCCTCAATCATACACATAATTGGGTATAATCTCTAGATATACAATACTATCATAATACATAGAGATCTATCATAAAACATTTAATTTAGTTACAATTATAATCTAATACAGTTTGATTCATTTATATTGTGATATCATTTCGCAAAGGCATGAATATAACTAGCTTTGCTAAAATAGCAATTTGCCTTGAAATATTTGTTTACAGCAAATTAGTTCCTACTAGCAGAACCCATGGAAATTCTACAGTAGTTGAAAAATTTTAAAACGCATAAATAAAATTAGTGAAAAATAAAATAAAACAACGATGAATTAAAAACAATCTTTTAGCAAAGTCTTTTTTATCCTTTTAAAGCTAAAAAGAATTGATTTTAAAAATTTAGATTTTTTTAATGAAAATTCAACACATAAGACATTGTTTTGTTTTTTTCTGAATATTTTTTATATAAATTATAAAGGAACAAAAAAAATTTAAGAAGTTATGATAAAAAGTTCTATGAAGAAGTTATGATAAAATTCTTAGTCACCTCTCAAAATAATTTTTTTTATTATAAAATAAAACAGCCAATTTGAAACCGTAAACACACAGCCATGTTTATTTTTGGAAAATCTTTTAAAGAGGAAATGGTTTTAATGATTTTGAATTGATAAAGAGCGGCTATAAAAGGAGGTAATTCGTTTCTCATTAATTAATGTTTGTGATGATGATGTTTTGTGACACTGGACGTATGGACAAGTAAATTAATATTTAGATAGGTATGAAATATCTGCATTAGATAACTCCAAAACCGATTGATATATTGTAAGAACAGACAAATAAACGTATTCTGCTTTCCATGTCCAATGATTGTATAAAGAGATAAAATTATTGACTACCGATTCTTTTATGCACTTAAAATTCAATATTTTCAAGAAACGAAGATCTAATCTTGCTGGCAGTGTTCAACTCTGGGGATTAAAATTGAGACCTTGTAAAAAAACGTTCTTATAATAACTGCTTTTTTTTGTTTTTTTTTCAATAAAAATATAATTGTTTACATGGTAGTAACAGGGGGGGTATTTTTAGTCTAATGGATACTGTTGTGGACTATGGAATCAGCAATGCAATTTCAAATTCACTCGGGTGTATATTTTGGACAGTTATGATCAAGTACTTTCAGAAAAGGTATAATCCCATAATTTATTCTCATCTATGCGTTAAATAGCAACTTGTGTTCAGTTGTAAGTATATAATAATTTAAAATAGGCATTAAATAGTTTCTAATATCTTCCTGTTTGCTTGCCTCCTTACGAGAGCAGAGTAAGACACATGGTCAAAAAGGGACGAGACAAAAATATATTTACCTCCGTCTAAAGGAATTCCTCATTCACTAGCCGAGGACAGTAAATTTTGAATGTAGTATCAGAACAGATATTACTCTTCTCTTCTGGCTATTGTATCAAATAGAAACCAAACAAATTTTTGGAGTCACAGAAATTAAAAATAACAATAAATAGAAGCATATAAAGAAACACTGTGTTGTAACGTTAAAAGGCGGAAAAGAAATAAGACAACAAGGAGGTAGTTAACAAATGTGTGTATTTACAGAAAGTACAAAACTAATGGATTGCCAGTGACTTGTGGATTCATCATATCTGCTACCATTATTCATAGTATCGGCAAGAGTCTATTTAGTGATGCAATAGAGTAGATTACCATAAAAATACTTTGTTTTCTGTAATTCATGTTAAAGTTACTGCCTGTAAAAATGTTATCCCTTCCTAAAATTTATTCATTTTTATAGTTGATGAAATAAAATTTTGTTACGGTGGGTATTTATCGTGATTTCTGTTCCATCTTAACTATAAACATTTTTTTAAGTTCAGAGTCACAGCCTTGTAAGAAATTATCACAGAACATCTTAAAAATGTTTTTTTTTTATCTTTTAACTTTTTATAATGTTTTTACTTTGAAGCAGATATTAGGTTGGCGCAAAAATAATGTCATTTTTGACGTTCAACTTCAAGTCAAAAATCGACATTATTTTTGCACCAACTTAATAGTTATGAAACATGATTGGGAAGACACTGTTTTTAGCTTGATGTTATCATTTTCATTAAAAATAATGTGAATACATGGCTATTGATTATATAGAGATAATTAAAAGAATTAGATTGACTCATTAAAAATTATAAAAATATAAAATTTGATAGTAAGTAATACTATTTATTTGATTGTACATATTATTCATCCATTTAATAACAAACATGATTATATAAACAAATATTAAAGTAATTATTCTATGCAAATGTCATCTCTGGTGCTTTTCAAAAGGCTCCAGTGACAGTTATTTTTTCTTTTCTATTCTCTCAGAAACCAGAGGGTCGCTTTCTGGAGCTCTTGCTTGATTTCTCTATGAGATACATGAATACATGAGTGTCTATTTAAGGTTCTCTCTACCGCTAATACCTTGAGTTAGTAACATATAGAATAACATTAATTTTCTTCTTCCCAATTAACTATATATTATAGCTTAGCATTCTTGTGATCTTTTCTTGGTCTTGTTGCATTGCAGAACAAGAATTCATTTGGTAAGGTGAAGTATCGAGCTTAGTGATGTTGCTTGAGGTAACATAATTGGAGAAGGTGCACCAGTCCTCATATGATCAAGCCTGGGGCGATACTGAAGGGACCTTTTTTGAACTTCGAATACTATGTTGTTTTTAATAGTTGGTCAAGGTTTACCTGTGGGCTGAAGTATCCTCATGTAAAGACGTTCTCACAAACTACCGTACAGGAAAACCTGCAGATGATGGCGTGTAGACATTCAAGCTACCTTCTAATCTAAACAGATTATAGCTTCCCGGGTTTAACATAAATCTTGACCATCAGACTATGAAGTTCAAAAAGATGCACCTGCAGATGATTGCACGTAAAGTCGGGCGAAGCCGTGTGAATATATTAACTATGATCAGAATAATAGTCTGAATAGTTGAAATAATATGAAAGCATAATCATTTTATGTGATGTCATGCTGTATAGGAATACTAACATAACATCCGGTCAGTGCGGTTTCACGTGGTATATGCCGTTAAGAGTGTAGTGTGATGTAGAATAATTTTCCTCATTTACATACGGTAGAATATACTTGATTTCCCTCTCAACACCAAAAGGCTAAATTTGTGCAGTATAATAATCTCCGTTTGTAAATCATTAGCATGTCTTATGAAATGCCACTGTAATAGAATAGAAAATATAAAAGAAAATCAAAACATCTTTATTTTTTGTAGTTTTGATCAAACCAGGTGCCTGATTCATTGTGGTGCATGAATAATAAAAAGGAAAGCCTAAAAGCTTATCGGTGAAATAAGCAAGATTCATTGTGGTCTATCCACGATTGGTACACGTCTCTCTATAAAAAAAATTAATAACAGATATTCTTAAGATGCGTCTATTAAATCCGCCGATTTAGTAATGAGAATGAAACTTAAGAAACAGGCAGAAAGTCCTAAAAAGATGCCTGAACGCATTTAAAAATGATGTTTCAAAAGTGAGATATGATGAGAGATTGATAGAAATGTTGTTTCAAGCTTAATTAAATACGTGTAAAGTCACTTAAAAGTGCTTAATTTCGAAATAAATGAATAAAACGTATTTAGAAATGAACTACATCTTTTAATTTGTTAAAATGGACAGAAGTTATAGCTGTTTACTTATAATGAATGTTTTATATTAAACTCCTGGTTTCATGTGGACACATCTGTGCTCATTTTTACATTAAATACTAATCCCTATTAATACTTAACTTTGCATCGAACCGGTATCATTATATTTAGTCTGTTGCATATCAAAGGTTCATACAAAAAAAATTCAGCCAGATCGTCACAGTAGTTTCTGAGAAAATGTTGAACGGACAGTCAGATAGACTAAGAGAAATATAATATAAAAATGCTGATTCAGACTTAAGCATGACAAACTTACAGTCGAAAACCTTTTATGGTGATACGTTGATGCATTGAAAATATTTCATCCAAAATAAGTTAGTTTGACAAAACATTAAAAAGATTTAATAAACTTTTAATTTGGCTAATGGCATTTGTCATATATAACAAGTATACTGTCGATCACAAACGATGAAATTAATTGTTTTATTGGCATCCGATTTTTTATAATTCAGAAATCTAAATTGTTTCTATGAATTTTTAAATCACAATTTTCTTGAGGTATTCGTTTGAGACTTTCTTTGATTAATCATTTCTTTTATTCCATCTTTCATGCGTATAAAACTCTAGTAGTTTAAAATAGTTTAGCACACCAATGTTAATCTAATATATAAAGAAAATCGGTCGTATTCTCGATTTCAGACTTAAGATTGCATCTAACAAATAAACATTTAATTCAGTGAAATGAAAAAAAAAAATTCTTTAAATTCAAAGTAAGTAAAGAATTTCTATCGATTTTATCAGTTCCATACTATATCCGGTTAGCTAACCCTTTGGTGACAGAAACTTAATGATAACAGTACAAATTTGTATTAAATAATCATCTTTGTTCGTTAGTCAATCTCATCACCACGTTTCTTGCAAATAACGGGAGTGTTAATAACTGACACAAAAAGAGAAAGAAACGTTATCTCGGTCGACACAAATGCGCACAAAATCATTTTATATCTTTATATCTTTCTTAAGTACTTTTTTTTAAAACTATTAATAGTGTAACAATAACTTTGTTTATTAAATCGTTAAGAGAAAGTACAGAATCGTTGCAAAACGCTCTGTCCTGTTCATGTTAGGAATCGGTTTTTAAATATTAACGATATTATTTCAGCACGGCGTCTGTACTTATGCAATTAATAGACACACTTAAAAATTCATGTAAACACTTTGAATTCAAAGGGAGGGAGAGAGAGAGGTAGAGGGGAGTTTTCTTGTTTTTTTTTTTACAAAGATAGAATTCATGTTCATGTTATAAAAAAACCTACATAAGTATTTTGTTTTTAATTTTAATATAATACTATTTTGAATAATAAGAACAATTGTAATAATAACAACTGTATTCAGCTATTAGTTTTTCCAGACATCTTTTAAAAAGGTAGTTAACTCTGGATTAGTTTTGACATATTTATTTCCTTTTAGTTTTAGTAAAATAAAAGTTTATTTTCCCATCTTGCTTTTTTTGCTAATAAATTCAACCTTTAACAAACTTTCAGAATATAAAAAGAGTTGGTTATGGTATGAATACTACATTTTCTTCTCTTGATTTCTTTTAATCCTATAAAATGAATCGTTTACAACTGGTATTATGTTTTAGCGTTTATTATGGGTGAGTAGTGCCAACCTGTTCTTACCTATATAACATTTTATATGGAATTGGTGAATATTTACAACCAACGCTCTTTCTCCCTCATTTAGTATCATTTGTATGTTAACTTAGAAGGAAAATCCGGGATTGAATAATGAAATGTATGTTCTTTTGTCCCCAGACCATAACCCCATAATACCTATTTTTTCTAATTTTCTTACATTTTATGATAGCCAATTTTGAGAGTTTAGCCTAATGATGTACATAGTATTGTTTGAAATTTTAAACAAATTTTATAGAAATCTTCTCAGCACTTTTACATCTATTGTGCATTTATTTTTAAAAGTTTTTCTTTAAAATAATCAAACGAGGCTCATTACTCGGGCTGTGACAAGAGAATATTCTTTTTATTATTTTGACTCTCGAGTATATATCCGACACAGATGCAGTTAATCAATTGAGAACCACATAACTCCTGCTGAAAACATATAAGATATTAACTGATATATACTCGAGAGTCAAAATAATGAAAAGAATATGCTGTTGTCATACAATCATTACAATCCATTTTATATGTACTATCTATCAAATTTCATGAAGATCAGTTTTTCTTCTCGTAGATGTGCAGACACCCAAATACCTTGGCATACACTTATATAGATAACTGGTAGGAATCTCTTGTTCCTGGACGAGTATTCTAGCAGTTAATAATACAATTAATTTACCAAAGAAAACAGTTTTGCATCATGTTTATGTCCTTTTGCAAAGATTAAAATCAAGAAATAATTATACTAAACCGTATGTATAGAATTCTGATTCCAATTTAGATCGAAATCCATTATATTATTTTAATTCTATGAACTGTCTAAATTTAAAGATTTAAACTTACGAGGTTTTAAGCTAAAATTAGAAGTCAGTGGATCTTGCTTAATTTTTATTTATAAATATATATAGATAAAATTTTATGTAAATCTGAAATATTTGCATATTATTTATATGCTTATCGATCTTAATGTTTAAGGTTTATATATATATATATATATATATATATATATATATATATATATATATATATATATATATATATATATATATATATATAGAGAGAGAGAGAGAGAGAGAGAGATTTGTACTGGCCAACTAGTAGATAGTCCGCAAAAAGAAAACCGATTTTCATCAAACGGAAATGGAATCATGTTGTTTCTTCTATGGCAACAATGTTATCATTTCACCCCGTATAGCCGCAAAAATATTCGAAAAACTTAATTTAACTGCTATTTTTTGCAAAATAACAGAAAAGGGGTTGATGTGTCGTTAAATAAACACAACCAGAAATAAAATAAAATCGATTATATGTTTATTCACAAACATATTTTTATACTTTCTTAAACGCAATTATTAATAAAAAGAAACACTAATAAATTTGGAATGTGATCTGTAAGAAAAGATTACTATTATCAAGTGATGTGCAGAATTTAAAATCATATCTGCATATCTAAAATATTGTTTTTTGTTTTTCTAAGAAAATGCATAAAACAACGTTGCTTAAATTCTTTCTGTTGAAAAGTGTTCAGTTTTCAATAGGTCAAGGTCTCTGCATAGAACATGTCACAATCTGAGTGGAAATTCTAACAGGATTAGCGATTCTGATGCTGTGTTTTATTATTTTCTGAAATTCTTTCACTTGGAGCTTTTATTAGATACTCTTCAGCAGTCTAGGAATGCGTAAAATACATTTACTCAATTCTTTCTTGGTTCTGATTTCGTCAAAGAGTATATGCCAAAATTTAAGTCCGTTATCAACAAAATGTCGACATGTCAAGATGTGATGACATTTTAATTCTCCAGTAATTCATTCAGTTTATTCCTCCATTTTTCCTTTCCATTCTTCTTTTGTTAGTTTTCTCCTCAAACATCATTGTCTCTTTTTTTCTTTTGTCTACTTTTGTTTTATAGATTCTTTGATCCGTGACAAAAATTGCTGTTTATTTGCATTAAATATTTAATGCAAAACACATTTGATAAAAAGCACAGAGGTACACTGTGCAGTATGAAGTGATGTCCGTTAAAGTAAGCTTTGGTTGGGGGAATTCATCTAGGCAGGAAGATAGATGAGCCTGTAGCTTGAACACATCCATTAAGTTTGCAGAGGTGGAATAATCAGTTGTTTTTTTTTCATAAATGTCAAAAGTCAGAAAAAATTAAACCTGGCTGAGGATTTGTGTTTTTCATACTTCCCACAGAGTGTATGTGAATTAAAAATGTGTATTTAGTGTATTTAAAAGTGCAGTATTAATGTTACATGTTACTTGTAGTTCTGTGCTTTTAAACATAAGTGTGAATATATTTGGCTCAGTGCATTGAATCATTATATATGCTTGACATGCTGTGACCTTTTAGCTCAACAGTGGTCAAGAAAAATTATTTCCGATGGTGAGAGCTCCAATCGCGGATCTTGGATGTGAGGTGTTGTCATCTTTTAGTTACAGTTACTTTCAGGTCCCCCTTGACTTTAAGTCATAGTACATATCAAGGTCCCACATATAGAATCTGTCTTGTGGTGAAGCTTTCACAATATGTATATCCTCTGATATTACACCGTATATAAGATTCCCAACAAACTCACATTAAAACCTTGTAAGAATGACTTTAAACTGCATCTGATGGTGCGACCTCAATTTTGGAGCTTTTGAGGATTTCGATGTCACTTTTTAGTCGCCATTCTTCCTAGGTTAATCTATACCTGTCAGCGTCTTGATGATGGGTTCAGAAGAATATATCGTTTACAGACTATTTGTTGAATTATACATTTTTCAAACAAATTCCTCAATAAATTATTAATTCACAAAACTTAGATTTGCCGCATGACTGGATATTAAAGATTTGAAGCATAAAATCTTTCAGCAAAATGGCTGGATTCGGCATTAAATAACTTGAAATAGGTTGATATGCTGTAAAACAACATCGATATCAAGTTAAAAAGAAAAGATTAACTTTACCAGCCCGTGTAACACGATATAAGCATTATATTATTTAGCTTATTCAAACTATTATTCTCATCTTTGATGTTGTTTTCACAATGTTTCAATCAATGTAATCTTTAACTTTCTACAGATATATTTCGGCGACATCTGGCATTTTTCTGTTGAACTTGAGAAAATGTACAGATTTTCGAAGGAAGCCCATGCGTTGCTCAGTCAATCATGATCGTATAGGAGTCTAAAGTATTTCTTCATTGTATTCTTATGAGAACGGTAGTTCGAATAATTCAAATAATACCAATGACCACTCCTCATTTCAAAACTTATGGAAGTTAGTGAACATTGGTTTGATGATTTTTTAAAATATTTTACATCAACCGTATTTCCAATACAGACCAATTACAAGAACATTTTTTAAAATCGCAATCGCCTTCTCTCTCATCATACAAACGAATACTAAACTATCTTAAATAATTAATCATTTACATCGCCATTAATTTTTCTTGGTGCAGTATTGTTACTTTCTGCCACGAAACAAAGCTACTTATTTCTGATTGATTACTGAGATAAAGTTTAGAAGCCACTGATATATTAAAGGGTCATGCACCGAAATGTTCAGTCACGTCTCCTAAGTTAGTTGTCTACAACAAAACACATTACAATCACTTTTTCCAATTAATTCTTATTGTTGTTTCTATTTTTCTGCATTTTTTTTTTTTTACTTTATTAGATTTATTCTTAGAATTGCTGTATGATGGAATTCATCAGTCTTTTTCCCCACCAAAAAACTACTTTGCTTTTTAAAGACTATATGTCTCCTCAAACACTTTTGATGTTGTGCTTTTTTCTCTTAATTTCAATTTTTTCCATTTTGAAGTGTGTGAAGTTACTAAAAGAAATTTGAACTAGAGCCATTGTTAAATATAACTTATTCATTTTTTTTCTTTTTACATTTCATAACTAATAATTCAACTGATTCGAGTATAGGATTCCTAGTTTATAAATGTTCATATTAAGAAAATGTTTAAGATACTGTTATTTAAAGAGTTATGTCTTTTAAAAGAAAAGACTTGTAGATTCTTTGAAGGCACCCATGCATTTTTATGAGAATCTTCATCTACTAGCGAGTAGGTCTGTTCGTCTGTCACACTTTTTCAATACTAAACATGAACATGGCTTCAACACATTTTATTTTAGTCCAATCATGTATATAACAGACTTTGTCTATCAGTTTGTATGTCATAATTAAATTTTAAATAATATTTTCATCAGTTCATTATGCTTAAATTTAAAATAAAATTGTCATCAGTCTGTCAGACTTAAGTTTGAAATCGCATTTTCATCAGTTTATTACACTTTAGTTTGACAGCGTTCTGAATGATATCATCTGATTGGCCTTAGACACCAGTAACTTCTTATCAATTCTTGAACAATTTGGCTTCAGCAGAGGTAATGGCCTGATGCCCTTTCCATGTGCAAACGGAAAGTCACTTATATGAGAGACAACTTTAGTTGACTCTTTTGCGCCCTCATCAGTAACAGAATCGCAATAACCCATGACATGCAGTATCATTTATTACAGTCTATATAATACAACCGGTAAGTCTTAAATGTAGTGTAAAGCGATTGCCAATATGGTTACTGATAACCAATAATTATTATAAATATTTTTTATCTTGTTATATCAGATTTTATTTAATTGCAAAACTTGCTGCATATTTTTATGGTAACAATCATATTTATCATTTAACTATATAAACATAGAAATTACTTTAAATTATAAAAATATATTTTATTACAACTTATTTATATGAATTATATTTGCTTCAATATTTTCATAGCAATTACTTTAGTTGATTAAACAGTTTTACAAGCGACTGTGAACCGCCTGCAAATTTCATATCCCCTTGACATTTTCTCCTGTAGAGGAAGCCGGTTCAACTTGCCTATGATGAATGTTGTACAGCAACAAGAACATCAGCAAAGATGGTCGTGAAGTTAAGTGAAACGATACGCCCTCTTTTGCATAACTTTCTTAACAATATTATTCTGTTAATGGCGTGCAATGGGTTATGAGCGCCTCTCCATCATCACTATTTGTGGAAAGCCCTTGGGTTTGCTCTCGACCAGTCAAGAAAGCAGGACGTCTGCTGAAAATTTCTGATATTTGCATATTAGTTTTAAGAAAGACACTTTAATGATTAACTATTATTTATTGAATAAATATTAAATTTCCCCACAAGTAATTACTGTGGATATTTACTATTTAGCATTTTACTGTTTAGAATTTTGAGAGCACTTTGTTTTCACAATTCTTTCATTTCGTTTGTATTAATTCAAATTCAGCTTTTATCATTGTTTTAGAAATTTTCACGGAGAAATTGAATGAGAATTTAAAACAAAAACAAATGAAGTTAAATATTTTCAACGCTAACCGTCAATGAACAAATCTTAAGAATACTTGATATTATTTAATTAAACATTTTATCTTAAAGTTAATAAAGTCAATAGAAAAAGAAAACAAATTTTCATTCTTTGAGCATCTCATAATGAATGACATGTTCGATTACTACTCTAATCATGTAATGTACTAGCAGGCCACTCGGCATTATCTACTCGTAAAATACACTTTAATATAATATTTTAATTAAAGCAGATTTCGTATAGAGCCAATATTCTATTGATTATTATATTGACCCAATATATATAATTTCAAAAAGTTTTAAAAAAATATGACTATGGTGCCATCAACAAGAGTCGATACCGAACATATAACTCTCTAGCTTTATTTATTACCATACACATACAAATTTTTAAAAAATAATATTGTTAGAAATATGAATGTATATGTGTGCATGCATAGAAATAACACGATTAGTTGACTTGCGCCTGTCAAGTTTCAGGGGGTTTTTTTTTTTCAATTTTTACCCTTTTGCAACTATTTCTAACAACCAAATCGAATTTGTTCCACAGGTCCAAATTCCTTATATATCAAGTTTCAAGTCTGTAGACATAAAATTGACCGTTTCTTACACAGACAGACAAGGTCACTTTTCTATATAGATATGTTGTATTTTATTAGTCAAGCACAGAATCAATCTAATCTTTCTCCCAATGCTGAATACATTGTTTTTAGAGAGCTGGACATTTTCTAATTAAAAACTGAGAGTCAAACTCTGTCCTCTTTGGGGCACAACTAAGTCGGCACTCAACTTAATAATAAAAAGCAAAATTTGATATGCATAATTATAAACAACTAATCGCATTCACCCTGCGTTACCTCTCTGGAGATATATTGCTGGTTGGAAGTTGTTTTTTTTGTTTTTGTTTTATTTTGAAAAATAATTTCAAATAACGTCTTAGTTACAATTAAAAATAACATTTGGAATATGAAGTCAAGTAATAAAACCTTGTCAACATAGTGGGGATTCTAAAAAAACTTTTTGACGTTGCGTTTTTTTACAGCCAATTATAAAATGTTAAATGATTTTAACGATCGGAATAAATTTAATTTTTTTTCTTTAATCATTTGAAATCTTCAAAATATCGATAAAAATAATTATGTAAATCTTTAAATATTTTTAAGTATATTTCTCACTGAACACACCATTTTGGTACATAAGGCATGACATTTCTTTACTTTAGGAACTGCCAAACGATTGTGGAGATTGGACCGTATGTTTCCGTGACGTCAGATTTGTGTTAACTATACGAGCTATGGAAAAGCACAAGCGACTTAATGATTTTTTAAAAACCTTTGTTTATCTTCTTCAAACTGCAATTAATAATTAATCTTTATTATAATTTTGTTAGGTTTTAAGATTTATACAGTTTAATGATTAATAATATTATAAACATTTGAATATTAAATATGAAATACAGTTTTCCGGAATGTTCATTTGGTTACCTACGGGGTTCCATATTTTGTTCGGTAAAAAGAGACAAACAAAATATGAGGGGGGGGCTGCAAAATGCGTAATATTTGTGCAATAATATTTTCAAATTGATTTTGCGAAAAAATAGCTGACAAGAGTCATGTTTGTATTAAAACTTAATATTTAAAAAGATTTAAACACAATTAATTAAAAATCTATGTTGTAACGGAACATTTTGAAATAATGGAATTTTAGCCGTTTTAATCTTTTAAAATTAATGTTTACGAAGTTTCTTTTTCTTGACAATTCAACTGATTATATTATATAATAATTTGAAAAAACGCTATTTAAAAAAGACATAATAATATTAAGTTTATATCAATTTTTAATTGCAACTGCAAGGTAAATTTTTGTTCAATATTTGTATTTAAATTTTAAAAAATAAATATTTTTTACTTATTTAAACTCTTATGTTTCATAATAAATAGAAATTTCGATAGATTTAAATATATTTTGTTAGAATTTCGAAAAAATAAATATGGGGTGGGAGACACGCACTAAAAAAATATTTGGCCTCATATATTTATGAAAACTGTATTTTATATGTAATTTCCTTCTAAAATGGATAAGTATCGAAAATTTCACCATTAGTTGATTTTTGCTAGATTTATTAAATACTGGTATGTTTTCACGTTCGGAATGTCTACTACATAGGAACGTTATTTTAAAGCGCCAATTATGTAAACACGATTTTCGTCTCGCAATTTCATTATTTTCGTTCGATGAAAAAAAATTTAAAAAATTATTACTGGTTTATTTTGCCCCTTTTCTTTTAAATGGTATAAAAGCTATACTGATAATATTAATTTATAATAAAGTTACATCGTGTTACATATAGAGTGGGGTAATTATGTGGTGATTTTTGGCGGTCCATACTTTACTTGCATACATATAGGCACACATCTTTTACTTTGTTGAACACTTTCTCATAAACTCGATTTCACAACAAACAGCATATGTTCATTTCATTCGGACGCGCTAACAAGTATGTAAACTTTTCCTTTCTATGTATACACACACGCATACGTCGTTCTACTCAGACATTGTTATACACATTTTCATGAGCTCTATCTCATAGCAAACACAATGTATGCACATATGTACACGCACACACACCATTTATAGACTATTTGCGCATATTTTCATGAACACAACTTCATAGTGAACCCAGTTGGGTTCACGAACAATGTCCTTTGTTATTGTATATTATTGTTGAGCTTGGCTTTGTTTTCATTGGCATGATTGTATATTGAAAGCATGAATATTATACGAAATAGTGACATTACTCAAACATAGCACTGGTGCTGCTAAAGTGTCAGCTAAAACCTCTTAAAGGTCATGATTTTTATTTACTGTTTTTAATTTTCAATAACCCCGGAGCTATCTCGTTACAGCGCAAAACGACCAAAAAATTGTGATAATAACAACCAAGATAGGGAAACCCGTCTAGGAATTGTAAATTACAAAATACAAGTTTTATGAATAAAAAAAATTAATTTGATACTCAAGTTATAAAGGAAGCACCATTTAAACATCGTTTATAAGTTGATCAACTTGAAACAAATACAACTTGAATATTTTTAAAATTAAATATCAGTAATCAAACTTAACATTGAAGCGATCTGAAGTGGGATGTAATTAACCTATAATTAACATGAAATAATTTTCAAAAAATATCGTAAATTAGAAAATTATCATGTTGCACAGTTTTAGCTTTTTAACATGTGTAATAATTAAGTTATTTTGATTTTAATAACTTTCAGCAGTAACAGTAAAAAGAAATATATCAAAATATCCATTGCTCAACAACAGTCGCCAGTAGCTACATCCGTATCATATATAATAAAAAGCAAAGTACAAGCCAAGCAGACTTGCAGATAACACTTGAGGGTGAACCAAATAGGAAGAAAGAAATAAAGAGCGTTAATCCATTACCTGTTGATTCATGCTTATTATTTCCTTTTTAACAAAATCTAATTACACTCCATACACATCTCAGTCCAGAACTTTGTTTTTTCTAAAAAATAATTTAGAAACCTGTATATGACATTAGTGTTTATACATTCACTAGTTCACTAATCCTAGTGTACACTATATGAAGGAAGTAATTATTCTTCGCTAATATTTGCACTCACTATTTATCTCTGGGTATTACTAAAATATTTATTTAAAGTCCTGCTCTGTCAGTAGAGCTACTAATTCGCCGACTGCAACCCCACGCAGAGAGGTAACATCCCTCGAAAAATAGGATCACATGTTAGTCGTGGGTACCGACCTGTGATGCTATAGGATGGAACCCTGGTGGCTATCCACTTTAATCTTTATTTTGGCTAGGTAGGACGTCGGAGAGGCCCGATTTGTTCAATCAGCTGAACATGTCATATCTTAGAATCTATAAGTTTATCTCCAATCATATTATTTGATCTGATTCTTCAAAAATCAAAACCTCATTTCTCCTTTTTATTTTGCTCTCCAAATAGCTACTAAAAGATCTATCAAGTTGAGAACAAAGAAAGATCACTAATACCAAAGAGTAATGCTTTCTGTAAGTAATGCTTTTTCTTGGAATGGTATCTTTTCAAAGTGATGCTCCCCTTTCTTAGTAAAATTCCTTTTTTATGAGTAATGTTACAGCTTTCACTGTGAAATTTGCTTATACAAGTAAAGTAGGTTTTGGGGCAGTTAATTGGAATCAGGAAATAAAAAATATTAACTTTTTGGAGCACTGGAATTGTATCAGAAAAAAATTTGGGGCTCAGTTTCCAATTCTCAAAAAGATTCTTTTAGTTTTTTTGTTTTTTTTAATAATTTTCAATTGCTGAATATGATAGAATGGTAAATATTTATTGTTTTTAAACTATCAGTAAAATAAAAATCTATTGATCATAACAACATAAAAATACGATGCAAATCTATTTTACTTGTGTAAAAAGAATGAAATTCTATTTAGTAACAGGTTAATGAATGGAGTTTATGTACAAGGTTCTGAAATATGATTAAAAATTAAAACATTTTGTCAAGAAAAATACGGGCAAACATAGTCAATAATTTAATTAAAAGCAAAAGGAAAAAAAATGATTTTCTATACTTTTCATATGATGGGCCAATTTTTCATCATTGGCCTAGGACCTTATATTAATAAGAGGTGATCAAAAAATGTGAAAAAAGAATTCTTTAAACTTTGATCAACTTGGTGTGGAGTTAAATAAGGATTTTCTTTGATTTTGAGTATCCATGTTTGTGCGATTATAAAAGAAAATTGTTTAATATAAAAAGTGGATTGAATTAAAAAATAGAAGGCAATAACATCAAAGACTAATAATAAAACGATTCTTGGTTATTAATATTATTATTATCTCTCACTCTGGATTCTAAAATAATTGCTTTTTATTTCTGCCAAGTTTTCAGAGTGTTTACGCATAATAGCTTAAAAAATTGAATGTCATTTTGGAAGAGGGTGATTTAGTTGAGGATGTTATTAATTATATGTGATCCTATTTAATCACTTCCCTTCAAGTGTAGGTTTAGATATAATGTCGTTTTTTTTTTAATGTGGGAGAATCCAGATCTAAACAAAAAGAAAACAAAAAAAAACAATAAATAAAAATTGCCTCAGCCTAGAAGGATTTCTTCTTTAAACAGAAAAGATAAAGTGTAGTATCAGAACAGATAATACACTTTTACTCGTTTATTTGTTTAAAACATATAACATATTTTGACAAATTAGGCAGAGGGGTGATTATTTAAATATTTAAATTTTGTGTCTATTGTAACATAAGTTTTTCTTTTTAATAATAAAATCTGATGATTTTCTCCATACGTGTAAATTATTATCAATTGGATGTATTAAGAATGTTGGTAAAAAACAAAAAGAATGTATACAACATAGTTCTATGAAACTGTATTAGTATTTTATTTTTTTTTTGTATTCTTATTAGATATTAGACAAACTCTGAAGTAAAGTTCGTTCTTGTTGTTGGAAGTCTGTGGCTAGACGGAATGTCACTGACCGATTGGCTGGCAGTAGGTGATCTTTCATCAATACATGCTCAATGTCCTTTGTTCTCTGATTTCAATGCTTCACTCACCTGTACTTGTCTACTGAATTCTTTTATATTGAAGCCACCTAAACAATACATCGCCAATGAATGAGCTTACTATATATGCATTAAAATAGAAAATGATTGATCGAATAAAATAAAAAACCGATGAATTCGGATTACATTTTTGATTTTAAACAAATACTAATTATTAAATTTCATTTTTTTATATGTAACTTTTGTTAATGAAGGAATAGCGGTCAAGTAAAAATGTGGAAATCTCGCTTTACTTTATATATACAAGATTATGCTTGAAAGTTCTTTATAGAAAACTAAGCAATAAGCCTTTTTACAGCAGCAGAAAATATAGCTATGCAAACCTTATATGATGTCATTAAAATGCAAATATCTTTCTTATATTTTATGCAATAACTGTTTGATCCTATTTATTTTAATCAAATATTAGTAAAAGAATTCTGCCTGAGAGGAATTTTGTTACCAAAGTAGAATAGAAATATTAAAAATAATTGAAAGCCTTTAAATATATGCTGATATTGATCTGAAGATTTTTGATGGACAAAATGGAATGGGAAACAGAATATACAAAATTGTATTTGATATTCAATATGGTTCATGCATTTTGCTCAGCATTTGTGTGCAGACAATGGCACCAATTTAAGTTAACAAGAGAAAATAAAAACATACATTTCTTTTTTTTTAGGGAAATGACAGGAAGTCTTTATTCATAGAAAACAATAGCAACTGCTATTATTAATGCGGATGACAGAGAAAAATGTGCTGAAAAATAACTTGTTCCATTTTGTTGCAATTTGTTACTGGATTTGTTATTACAATTTTGATCATTGTATTTGTTTTTACCTTAAAATGTTTCACCAGTAGGATGTTTGAAACGGACATCATCTATCAAATTCGAATTCCGGCATCTTAAATTCTTTTAACGGTTTTAACAATTTATATACGTATGCTATAAAATGTATATGCAATTACTGTAACATTAGATGTTTTCCACCAAATAAATTCTTCATAAAACATAATTGTTTTTGTTAGATGTATCACATAAATCTTACACCAAAGTACGATAAAATAACTTCAATAAGAATCAGAACCCGAACAGACAATTAATATTTAGTCAGTAAAAGTGATAGCAGAATTTTTTATGCTTTCATTTTGTATTGTATACCAAGCCATCCACACATCAGAAGGCCATCGTTTGGAGTACCCGTCATCCATGTGTTGGGTGGAAAAGTAAAATCTGGGTGCCAATCATGACAAATAAGACAGCAAATATAAACAGTATGAAGAGTGACCATTCAAAAGAAAATGTAAAAATGTGTTAAATGAACACAATATATCTTCTATATTAGTAAAGTCGATTTTTCCCCTGACTTGTCACTATAACAGGGAAATAACCGAACACTTATTATGATGAACTCTTTCGCAAGGCAATTAGTCAAAGCTTTAAATATATTTATACTCCTATAATTTTTTTTGTGGGTTGATATTCATATTAAAAACACTTTTTTCTATTCATTCAAAAAGAAAATACAACTTTGTTATATATGTGTCGTGGAATTGCATTTATCTGCAAAAGGTCTAGCTAATTGGCATAGTCTTTTAAACATTCATTTTAATTCCCTATTAGTTTTTTCGGTTTTCTTATGGAATGATCATCTTTAGTTAACTATTACGTGTAATTATATTCATGCAGATATTCTACATGATTTATACTTGTGTAATATTTGCGTAAAAATGTTATAGTAAACACAGACCTCTTTCTATATATATATTTATGTATATATATATATATATATATATATTTGTTTAAAAAATAATTGCCTACCAAACTCTTTGTTAGTTTTTGGTCTACAGAAATTAAACTTAAGGTATTCGAACCCATGCAAAACTTTATATTTGGGTTTTAGCCGGGGAAAATCTGTGCAAAAGTGTGAAAATTAAAAAAATGAAAAATGCCAGGTGAAGGTCAAATGACGGCATTACAATTATGCATGTGCAACGTAATAGATATTGGTTCATGTTTTAATTGTTAGCCTTACAGCAAACGTCTTCCTAGGCCAGGCATTGATGTCAAAGGAAAAAATAAATCGTAAGCTAAACATTTTGGTTTCGATTTTCGATGTGTGTTTAGAAGTAATCACCATGTGATTTGTTTAATTTCCATTTCATTCTTTACTGCAGCCTTTATTTGCACATAAAATGTGTTTTGTATTTATAAAGTGTGTTTTGGAGGCAAGTACCTCCGAGTTGAGTTAAAACACAAGATTTTAGTTCCATAATTGTCAATTTGTATTATATAAATTGAAGTTATCTCCACTGTCTAGCTGCGTAAACTCAGAATCTGTCAAAGATATACTTACAACCATTATATATTCTGGGATAGTATAACTTCAAATTGGTTATGATAGAGAAATTACTGTAGCATTCATTCATTTATGATCGCCAAGAACTAATTTATTATTATAATTATTGAGTAAAAATATAAGTTTTTATTCAAGATTTCAAGAAATCAAAGGAAGTAACTCTATAACTTGAAAGTTGTTTCTCTCAAACTTTTGTTTAATGGAAATTGCGCCAGACAAGGCGTGAAGCCACTTAATGTAAAGAGCAAACAAGAATGAAGGATGATTTCCACAAAGACAGGAGATGTTTATTGATTTTAGTTTTGAAAAATCAAATTAAAGTCAGCAGGAAGAGAATTCCACAAGCCTGCGGCTCTTAGAAAAAGCTACTAGAGTAGGAAGTTGTATTCTAATGAGATATTAAAACAGCGACCTGGTGGAGAGGACTAGATCAACGAGTCAAACGAGCTGGAACACTGAAATATTAATGTTAATATTTCGAAATTATTATTTAACATGGGAAGAGTGAGGGTGTTTTTTTTATTACAACTATACTGTCGCTATTTTCTTACAACTAAACAACTTTAACCCGTTGATAAACATAAGAACAATTGTAGTAAAGCCAAGCCTACTACTACTACTACTACTACTACTACTACTACTACTACTACTACTACTACTACTCTCTATCCGTCCTTTCTTCTTGTTTTATGTTTTGTGTACATTTCTAGATACAAAATAGTTGTGTGAGAACGGTGAATTTGTTGACATATTTACTAATCTGTTTCAATATTAGTTTTATTTTATTTTATTTATTTAGTTTTTTTTTTTTTTGGCTTCAGGTTTTATTAATTATTTTTTTTAGATTTTAAGTTTCTATTGCTTAGTTGAAGGATTCCAATATGGGTTTTTCATTCTTATATTTCTCATCGGAAGGTTCATGTGTGTTTTTGCTGCTAAATGACTTTCGTTGGCGTTCGATTCGTAGGAAAATCATGTTTAATTTTCGATTTTGAGCGATTATTCGGAAAAATAAGTAACTTTACAGGAATAGGGGGATTTTTTTTTCATGTTGAAGTGATCTGTCAGTGATTTTTCATTTTAATATACTTTCATAGAAATGTTTCTGTTATGTCAAAAAAAAATATTTTCTTTATATGTCACAAGTGTCACGCTCATACATGAATTCCATAGCTAATATAACATACTGACCCAACGGGTCACGGGTAGTCTAGTTGAGTATTAAAAGTAATCCACTTAATAGATGTAATATTAAAAGTATAGTTTCAGCTTCAAACAGACATACAAAATCCCCATAAATGATATAGCCTGACTCTGAAAAGTAATTTGGAATGTATATAAAAATATTTCTTCTAAATCATTCATTCAATTATGTGTTATAAGTAATTTTCGATGAATTATGAATCATTGATTTCCACATTGAATGATTAACTTTTATAATTTTCGTTAGATTGACTAAGGCGATTACATGCAAGAATATTGTAGAAATACTTTAATTTAAAACTTTTATAAAAGGAAATAAAAAATGTCTACCTTAATTAACATGTAATATTTTATTTAAACCGTATTTAATTAAGATGCATAAGACACAAAGAAAAAAGCAAATTTATTAAATACAATATAAGAAGCTTTTCGAAAGAATAGATAAGTGACGTTCAGTATTTATTAACATGTTATACATTTGTGGTGATGGCTGTTGTTTACAATATTCTGAAGTAAATTTCTAGCAATCATTAACTTCTGTCTCACTTTTGTTAATAATTTATCTTAAGATTACTCTACTGAACTTTAAACATTTTCCATCAATCCCCCACCCCCGGTAATTTAAGATATTTTAAGATTCTTATTCTTTGCTTGTCTTTGAAGCATGTTGTCACACAAAAGTTTCCCACTTTTTTTTTGTGATCATCTGCATTATTCTAGTAGCCTGTAGGATCTTTCAACCTGCACCGGTTGGGCAGTAGAGGGTAGACAAGTCAGTGTTGTATCGAATGCCCTTCCTCTTTCACATTCGCAGATGGTTGGGTTAGTTTTGTAACCCCATCTGGTCAGCTCATTTCTACTCGCAGGTTGTTGAATATTTTCCACTAGAGCCAGGATGCTATTTAACCGGGAGGGAGGATTTAAAAAGAGGGAATTCTTATTTCAGTGGAAGAAGGACATTCTCTCGCCATCTGTTCCACAGCTGTAGGCTTGTTTTTTCTGACATGTTTTAGTGGTTTGACGTGGATGAGGAAGCTTCTCCTTTACTTCAGTCATCGGAAAAAGAGCCATGTCCATTTTACAAGTTGAAAAAGCCTTTCCAAACTTATACATAATAATTATTTTTCCATTTGGTTCATATTTTTCAAATTAAAACATCTCCAAATCATATTTCCAACTAGTATTTAATTATTGGGATGAGATTTTAAGCGTTATGCAAAACACCTTTTTTTTTGTTAAAAAGTTAAATTTTAATCATATCAAACCATAATGTGTTAATTATAAAATCAAGCATAGGTCTTTAAAGTTGAATATGAGCAAAGAAAAGAATACTCCTAACATGAAAAGGAATATCTTAAGAATCTCTGAATACACATTACTTTATTGCACTATCTATCATTAGTAAGGGAGATTTAATGAAGTGTCTTACTTAAGGGGGCGGTTTATCATGAATTTGTTTATGTTGGACTTGAAGACATCCAAGTTGTAGTCAGGTGGGAAACAGACAAACAGAAGAGAGTTCCACAGGCGTGCACGACTAAGAAAGAAGCTTTGTTCATGGAATCTACGATTTGATTAAGGCACAGATAAAAAATGGGGAAAATTATTGACAGTGGTTTTGGCGAGACGAGTGTATTTCGTGAAAGTTTAGTGAGATTGGAGCTCAGACGAGAACTTACCATGGAAATAACAATAAAACAAAGACATGCTCGCAACGCCTCTTTTGTGGGAGAGAGGTTGCAGGGAAGAGAAAAGGGCATCCCCACTAAGCCACGGAGTTTATTTTGTACACTGTCACGGCAGGATAAGCTATTTTAAGCAGCTCCTGCCCAGATATGGCAGCAGTACTCCATCCTTGGACGTACTTGGCTTTTATATAGATAGAGAATTACATCAGCAGTGAGATATCTTCTGGAGCGGTAGAAGGATCCTACCATTTTTCCAGTGACCTTGGCAACAGACTTAATGTACGTGGTCCATTTTAGGTCAGGAGCAAAGGTCAATCCCAGAAGCTTATCAAAACATGGAGCCTCCCCTAGACGAAAGTCATCCATTTCAATTGATGCCAGATGGGGATCAGAGCGTTGATAATGTAAAGATAGGAGCTTGGTTTTAGATGCATTAAAAGTAACCAGCCACCTCTTCCCCCACTGTACCACACACTCAAGATCAGAGGAGAGAGAATCAGAGAGAACTTGGTCATTTACGGCTTTTGATGTGCTTCCATAGGTGGTCATGCCATCAGCATAGATGTCAACGAATGATTTAAGTATGTGTTTTGAGAGATCAATGATGTAGATCAGGAAGAGAGTTGGGCCCAGGATGGACCCCTGAGGGACTCCAGCATTAATACTGTGGCCCTCTGATTTCTGACCATCAACCACTACTCTTATGAGCCTATCAGAGAGAAATGATTTAATAATTGAGAAAGCATTTCCAGTTATATCATAGCTGGAAATCTTGTGAAGTAGGCCTTTATGCCATACCTTATCGAAGGCCTTTGATATGTCAAGAGCAATTGCCCTAGAAAGAAAGCCTTTATCAAGAGATCCACTAATTCTATGAAATATAACCATTAGCACATCTGCTGTAAATCTGGCAGAACGGAAACCATATTGCATGCCACTAAGAAGGTTATTTCTGCTGAGATGGTTGACTACTTCTTTATTTAATATGTATTCCAGCAACTTACTCATGACACACAGGAGACTTATTGTTCTGTACTGAAAGAGAGATGACCTGTCACCTTAATTCTTAAATACAGGGCATACTGATGAGGTTTTCCAGGGTGTTAGGAAGCAATTCTCCTTAAGGCAACACTTAAACAGTTTTGTAAGTATGGAGGAAAATTCTGGTTGAAGCTTTTTCAACACTATAATTGGAATGCCGTCAGGGCAAGTTGCTTTACTGGAATCAAGATTCTTGATTAGCTTGGCAATATCATGCACAGATATTTGTATGTTGCATAGTATGTTGTCTGTTATAGGAGGAAATACGGAAAGTTGATGGCCTTCATCGCATAGGGTAGAATTAGCTGCAAAGTTCTTGACAAATTGTTTGGCCTTGTCAGATGCTGACGAGATGACCTCAGGTCCAGTGATGATACTTGGGATAGAATGCACACTTCTGTTCAGGATCCAGTTTGCTATTTTGCCAAAACTGGTGAGAACCAAGCCGCTGCTCAGCTACTTTGGATTTAACGGACTGAGCATAAAGCTCTCTTGCATTTTTTATTACTCTTTTGCAGTGCTAGCAGTCCTGAAAGCAGCTTTAGTCTCAGTACATCTATTATGTTGGTAGCTATGGAAAAAGTGATTTCTGTGCGCGATGGGGAGAACCATGGCTGGCTGTTAAGTTTTTGTTGGAATTTTTGAATAGTGTGAATCAGTCTCTGCCTACAATTAACTATTCGGTCAGGTTTGATACTATAGAGGACACATCCTTTTTAAACATGGAATGCAGATGTAGATCAGATATAAATGTACGGAAGATATCCCAGTCAGCCATAGAGTATTGATGTACAGTACGGTGGAGAGATACGTCTGAAGACTTATTACATTTCATTTTTATCTTAACTGATACAACCGAGTGGTTGGAAGATCCCAGAGGAGATAGAATGGAACATGAACATAGCTCAGGGGAAGTTGTGAGAAAAAGGTCTAGAAGGCTTGCATACTCACCGGTAGTATCAGGTACATGGGTGGGTTCGTGAACAATCTGGGTGAGGTCATAGGCAATGGCGAAATCATGACAGAACCTCCCCTCATCATCTGTCTCTTTGAGTGCATCAGCCATTCCACATTGTGGACATTGAAGTCACTACAGATGTGAATGTTAGCCGAAGGATGAGCAAACAGGATGTGGTCAGTTTTCTCAGATATACCCTTAAAGATAGTAACTCCGCTGTTGTGGGGACAATAGAGGGCAAACATAAATGCGGTGGTGTAAGCAAGTGCAAACCGGAAGCACATATAAGGTAAATTCGGGTCTTCTCTTTCCACACGGAAAGCCATCTTATATATAGACACATATTTCTTGCCCATGGCCATCTTGGGGGTCAGATTTAGATGTTAAGTTAGAGTATCCTTTAATTATGAACTCATCTTGGGAAGTGGTCGGCCCTATGCCAGTTTCGCTTAGGAAGAATATGTCTGGTTTTGTCTCCTGTAATTGGGTTTCAACCTCTGGAAGGTTGGAACATAGACCCCTGATATTGGAGAAGGAGACATGGTAGTAGGGGTCTACATTGGAGGATGGGGTTCTAGGTTTATTCATGTTTTTGTTTCTGGAAATATTTCATGTTGAGATTTTGGGATTTGTGGAACAGGTCGACAGACTTGGTTAGAGCAGGACAGAGAGGGAAAGTAAGAGATAAAAAGACAAGAATTTTTTTTTATAGCACATGATAAGGTAAAGCCATAACAATTACCCACTAGTATGGCAGCGAGAGGCCCCACCAGAAACTACTGCATGGTCGAGAATCCATTCACCAAATGGCAATACAGCAGCCCCAGTACTTTACACCTGCTGATAGGACAGTTTTCTTAGTAGTTCAGGTCATCTTCTTGTAGTACACCCTGAAGTACAATTACACCTAATTATTGCAAACAAATTTACAGGATCAGGTGGCAAGTTGGTCTGGATTGGTTGTAAATTACCATCTGAAAGTTTTCATCCCCACTTGTCAGGTTCTAGCTGGTTTTACCTATCCATTCCTGAATTTGGGGTCCTGGATATGACCTTAAACTATATCCGATGGTGAGGCCCCAGCTTGCGGGCATTGAGGAGTGTGGAACCACCACTTAATTGCCGTTGCTCCCAGGCCACCTCTGACCGGGAGTGGTAGTACCTTTTAGGGCCCCAACTATGGGTTAAATAGAAACCGACCTGAAAAAAAAACAAAAACAAAGATATTCTATTCAAAAATTTTTCTTCAAAATCACTGGATTCGGCATTAAATAACCTGAAAAGGGTTGATATGCCGTAAAACAAAACCAACCAACCAACCTGAATTTGGAAGTAAACTCAAAGACTGTGGAATTTCATAGCTGCTCATTGGTAGCAATAATTTGGCTTCAACATACTTTGAGCTTTTTGCAACGTTTTCCTTAAAGCACGTCAGTGAGAGATGATTGATGTTTTCCCGATTTTTACGATTGTACAGGCACACTAAAGCCTTATCCCCAGCTTCAATAACCTCTCTTGCACTCCTATCCTTGCCAAACACTTCTGCCAGTTTGAGGAAGTTTCTATTTCGAAGGGACATTGCGTTCCCAATTCTATGAACACTGGATGTAGAACCACAACCCAGTAGTGCAGGGATGAAAAGATTG
Organism: Euprymna scolopes; assembly: GCF_053919585.1. Classification (NCBI taxonomy): domain Eukaryota; kingdom Metazoa; phylum Mollusca; class Cephalopoda; order Sepiida; family Sepiolidae; genus Euprymna; species Euprymna scolopes. The sequence continues at coordinate 46,453,217 of NC_136492.1, forward strand.
TTGGAACAGACCATATCTTCCAAAAATGTCCTCATCTCTTTGATATTCCAAACGTTTAAACTTTTTGCACTAATCTTTTGTTGTAACGTGAAGATATTGTAACCATCATCTCTATTGGCATGATAACATAGAAAGTCCAATAGGTCAATGTCATCTGCTATCAGAATGGTTTCTCCTGTCTCTAGAGCAGTCTTCACAATCAATACGTCAACATCTCCAAGATGCATGGACTACTTTACATACTGCTTCCTCCAAACTCTTTCTCAGCAAATTGATGAACAATTCTTTGGTTTGTCAATTAGTAAGAAAAGCATCCTTTTTCAATTTGAACTCTATTAAGGGGGTCAGTAACACATTGATACCAACAAAGCCCCCTGCTTGGCGTCAGTGAGTTGTTTGTAATGGATGGACCACTTTCATACTCATCAAAGACAATGCATGCTTTTCCATATCTAGTTGTGACATATCTGCAGTATTGGGCACAGATCTCATCAAATGTGTGACCTTTTTGCTATGGGAGGTGTTGAAATAGTGCTCCCCTATTTAAGAGATATTGTGGATCTAAGGACTGTGGACCTAATTGTACAGGGGAAGTTAGTTCCCATATTGCGTTTGCCAAAGTCATTTTTTTTTCCTCTCGCAGTTGTCCAAAATAATCAAAAAGTGCAGGTGGGTAATAACAAAGCTTATACTGGACATGTTCTTGCTGCTGTGAAGTTGAAGTTTCATTAGTGGATAGCACACAGTTCCTGGAATAAGAGTTATGGATTAGTTTCAAGTGCTTCATCTTTGTTGAGTGAAACTTTTAACCCAAGTGTAATTGCTTGATCCTTTTTTTTTTTTTTTAAGTACTCATGGGCAAATGTCCAACCATTGAATCTATGATTGCCTTTTCTTTTGGTGCTTGCTCTGTTCACATGCACCTTTTTGTCTCCAGTTACTTCACTTGAAATGCTGTTAATGTATGGATCTTCCGTGAATAGGTCATATGTCTAGAGAAACACAAGCAGCTTCCATGTATCCTTCACATCTCGCTCTTTTCTTGCTGAAGTAGTCGCCTGGTGCTGGTCACTAGTGCCATAACGAATGCCTGCTAGTTCTTGCATTGTAAACTTGATTTCAGTGCACACTGGCAGTGATAGCATCCAAATCAATTGTTGAATTTTCCCAATTCTTCTGCCGTAAGTAAGATCTCCAGACATCTTCATGCTGCTCATTAGCACTTGCTCAATAACCAGATCCGTCAACAAGCCAGACCAGTAACGATCACTTTGTCTCAGTACATGGAATTCTTCCGAAAATTTCTGGTACACTTCAGGATGGTTTTTCAGTAGCCCTTTTTTTGCAAGTACAAGTAGACCAACTTTGAATATAGGATGTGCCCTGCTACAGTGAATATTGACAGCATTTTCCTTACAGCATCAAGGTGCAATTTCCAGTTCCTGGTGTACTCTGCCTTGATAAACAATTGCAACATCTTCGCCATATCAATATATTGAACCCACAATTTTGTTGTTGGCTGGTCAACCATCGCATCTTTCACATGGTTGATTCTCTGGAAAATCCTGGTCACAGACTCTGATGACAGAACTGTATCCAATGTCGCAGTCCAATCAATGAGACCCTTTAATAGTCCCTGCGCTTCCTTCAGGTCTTCATTTTGAGGAAATGATTCTTCTGCATCAGTATTAGATTGACCATCCTCAGTGACATGTGAAACTGGTAAATCATAGGTTTTCACTAAAAAAATAGCATTCAGAGCAGCATCAACTAAGAAGTGCTAACTTCTTAGTTGATGCTGCTCTGAATGTTTTAGGGACATATTCAAGAATCATATCTTGTTCAAGATCATTCTAAGATAGGTAATATTCTGAACTTGTCTGGATACTTTTAATCTCATTCTTGATAAGCTTGTCTGCCGTCTCTATGATTCTAATAGCATCTGATTCTGAATTGTCTGTTGAACGGCTCTGTGCATAGAATTCATGGAGAATACATTTTGCTGTACTTGAGAATGTAACAACAATAATTCCCATTAATTTTAGTCACAATGATTTTCTCTGTGAAATATTCTAGCAATCGAAAGTTCATGCATGAGATATTGTATGGTTCAAAGCCAGTGCTCTCGAGAATTTCCTCGATTTTCTTTTAACAAGATCGACAATCGTGAGTTGCTCCTCGTCATTTTGCTGCAAATAATTTGCAACTTCCAGGAATGCCTGCTTTCTCTCTGAATCCTCTGATCTACCAAGGTTTTGTTTCTTAGGATAATCAGCTGAAGAGTATGCTTTAGGAATGTTTTTTTATCAAAGTTTGCAAAACATATTCTGTGATGGCATACCTCTTGTGAAACAAGGTCAACTACATAACCTGTTTTACCTTTAACAATGGATGCCCAGCCATCATTTTTTCGAACTTTCTCACAAACTTTTAACACTCTCTCCTTAACCTGAACAGATTCTACATGGGAAACATCAACATCTCTTTTCTTTCTATCAAATTTTGCTCCAGAACCACAAAAAAAGACAATGCTCTTAAAAGTTAAACACACACAAAGAGCAGATTGCAAGGGGTGGCATTTCATCATGGGTGGACCTGTTTTTACAGTCAATTTCTATGTATTTGCGGTTGATCCAACGCTGTCTGCATTTCTTGTGAAGACATTGACTAATCTAAATTATGATCTTCCCTCCAAAGAAACTCTGTTAATGGAATCGATTCCTTTCTGGCTGACGATGAATGTTTCTTCATTACTGGTCAGTTCATTGTTGCAAATTGCATACTTGTCAACATCCATAATTATCCGTATTTCATTTTATCCAACCTGAAATTAGAATATCACGGAATATTATGTTCCTGCAGACAAAAATAAGACATAAGAAGTTATAATTATATTTAACTTTATGAAAACTCTTAGTCTTATCCAGTTTCACATTGTGTCATAATTTTCTTATAACTTTTTTTTTTATTAAAGTGACATTTTTTTATTTACATATTTCCTCCCACGTGATCTTGCCGTTTGCTTTTTTATTTTCTTATTTGAATACTTTCTTTTTTTATTTTATTAACATACATTCCTGACCACTTGCCGCATTTGTAAAATTTAGTTGAATAAAGCCTTGAAAAAAGGTCTTTCTGCTTGTGTCTTAATTACATTATAATTTATTCAATTGAATTTTTTTCAACCCAATTTTATCTCATGGATAAAATTATATGATTAGACAGATTCGACATATCTTCTGCAGACCCTCAGGCTAACAAACTTTGGAAACTGTGGGACTGAAACTTTACTTACCATTTGTATACCATTGAGCATTTAAATCCAGACAAACTTGGAGTCTTTTATCTAAACATTTCTACTATGTTTGCTGACGTTATCAAGAGTTGTTTTAAGTTCAAACATGCTATAAAACTACTAAAATCTGTTTACGACAAGCCTCCAAACATTATCCACGCAAGACATCTACTTTCAACACGTCTACAACAAGACAATGAGTTCTTAGATCAGTACCTTCAGACTTTGAATCGTCTTGCTGCTGACTGTTGCTTCAAGGATTTTACTGCTGCTACCTAAAGGGATGAATCTTTCCCAGAAACGTTTATACATGGCCTATGGTCTACCATAATATGTACCAGACTTTTTGAAAATGATACATTGGATCTCAAAGAGGCCCCTCAATGTGTTAGGGCATTAGAACAAGTCCTTTTTCATGTGGAGTCATTTGTCTTTCAAACTGAGCATGCTGCCGCTGCTACTCTAACTCAAAATGATTCTACCAATGCTGTCACTGCTACTATGACTAAAAACATACTCCCTAACTCCGTTGATTCTTGTATGGAGTTTGATTCTGTACTGTCTACTGCCCTTCTTACTCACGGCAAATGCTACAATTGTGGAGGTAAACGTTACCTTAAAGATGATTGCCCCTAGTGTCCTGCTCATAATAAAATATGCCAAAATTGTGGCAAACTCGGTTATTTTGCCAAAGTTTGCCGTTCTACAAGATCGACACCTTCACATTCGACATTATCTGTTATAGTAGCCAGTGATAACGATGTTGATAATTCTCCTGTCACTAAAATGGTAAAATTGAAAGGTAAACCACTTACTGACCATATAGACAGAGGTAGCTCCGATAACTTTATTTGAGCTAGTCTCGTTAAAACCTTGAATCTGTCTACTCGGAAATAGGACTCTGTAATTTCTATGGCATTATCTGCCCTTTCCCTTAATCTATCTGAATAATGCACTGAGAATATTACATTCTTCGGTTTCGAGTATAAAGACATTGACTTCACAATACTCCCTAATTCATGTACCGATATTATACGCGGAATACCCTTTAAAAAATACACCAGAGTATTACTATTTCTTTTAGCAGGTTGCAGGATAGCCTAAAAATCTGCGCTGTTATTGAAATTAATTGTGCTTTCATTAAATGATTCAGAAATTTGACTCCTAATTGCAAACCCATTGCTACCAAGTCCTGCTATTACTGTGCTGAGGAAAAAGAAACTTAAATTACTTAAAAATGATATAATTGACCCAAGGCGCATTAAGTTGTTGCAACTTCATCTAATAGAAAGAAACGATTCGTAGTCGATTTCTTCCAGCCTATTAATCGTTTCACTTTACTTGATGCATGCCCCTTGCCACAAATCGAATAGCATACTATCAGATTGAAATTTGCCCTCAGATCGCCCCTGTACGGCATTTCAAGCTGGAAATCATATCAATTTTAACAAATACCCATTGGTGTCAAAAATGGGGTTCTGCATTTCAACGTTTCATGAATTATTTTACTTCTGATAACAGATTGTCTGGAACCTTTTCTTATTTGGATGACATAATAGTTTACCATAGAACCCAGGAAGAGCACAATGTAAATTTGGAGCGTTTCTTAAAGGCTGCCTCTACATACAACCCTAAAATAAACCAAGAAAAGTCAAAGTTTTCACGTCGTTCTATTAACGTACTTGGAGATAAAATTTGTAATGGAATGAGCTTTTGAGACCTATTTTGAAATTCCTCCCCCTTTCGACTCAAAATCGTTAAAAAGGTGTCTTGGTATGTTTGCCTACTATGTAAAATGGGTACCTAATTACTCATCCGAAATTCACCCATTAGTTTAAAATAAACAATTCCCGATGGTTTCATGGTTGTAAACTCCTTTGAAGAGCTCAAGAAAGACATCACCGAATCTTCTATAAAGGTTATTGATGATGAATTGCCATTTATTATTGAGACCGATGCCCCAGAAAAAGTTATCAGAGGCACTCTCTTACAAGTTGAAGACCTGTAGTGTTCTTTTTCTGGTCGTTAAACTCCTCTGAAACACGACTTCATATAATCAAAAAAGAAGCGTATGCCATAGTAGAATTTGTTCGTAAATCAAGAAACCTCATTACTGGGAAACATTTCACTATTATTATGGATCAACGAGCCGTATCTTTTATGTTTAAATCCGGTAATCGCGGAAAAATTAAAAACGATAAAATTATACAGTGGAAAATGGAACTTCTTCCTTTTTCATATGATATAAAACATAATCCTGAGAATGAAAATGTTGTCGCTGATAGGTTATCGCAAACATGTGGTATTTCTTCCTTGGAAGAACTTAAATTAATTCATAATTCTTTAATACATCCTGGAGTACAACGCTTTTGGCATTTTGTAAGGTCATAAAATATACCATATTCAATCAGTTAAGTCCAGCTCGTGACTTCTGAATGTCCTACTTGTGCTAAAATAAAACTCCAATTCCTTAATTCTCCCAATCATATTCTTATCCATTCTACTGCCCCGTTTCAACAGTTTGATTATAAAGGACCTCTTCCAGTAACCTCGTTAGGTTGCTGTTACATACTTACTGATGTTAACGAATATAATCGATTTCCTTTCGCTTTCCCTTGTCGTGTTTGCTCTTTTCAAATGATGGTACAGTGCCTGATGACTATTTTCTCTATCTTCGGACTTTCTTCATTTATCCATTCTGGGCAGGGAATTTCGTTCATGTTGAGAGAATTCAAGCAATTTCTGCTATGACTTGGGATTGGATCCAGTATCACTACTGCTTATACCCCAAGAGTTAACAGCCAATGTAAGCATTAAAATGGAATTATTAAAATGGACACTATCTTATTAGCTTTGGAATCTCAACGGTTACCCATTAACGCTTTGCAGGATGTTCTACAGGATATTTACTTTTTACTATGCACAACCACTAATGCCACCTCTCATAAACGCACGTTCAATTTTGAAAGGCGCTCTTCCACTGGCACTGCATTCTCTGTTTGGTTCTGTGAATCTGGAAAAGTGTTATTAAAACGATTTGGTGGCAGAAGCAAGTATGACCCTCTTATTGAGGTAGTGCAACTCCTTGAAATACATCCTACACATGTGAGAATTTGAAATCGTGATGGTTGGAAGGATTTATGACCTTCACCTTCACCGAGGTGCACAACTTGACACAAAAAAAAAACTTCTTAATCAACTGCTAATGCATGCGTCACTGTAATGTCCAATGACAACAACAACCCCAACCTTCTCACTCGACCTGCCTTTTATACCACTCTCTCAATCCCTCCTCTTGCGCATGCGCCCGGAGATTCCTGACAACCTCGAGACTTCCGCTTATAAAAACCCAAGTTTTGTTGTCGCGCATGCCTACACAAGGCACACACATGTGGGCGTTTGTTTTGTTGGTAAGTACTACACTCCCCCCTGATCTGATGATCACATAGAGTGCACTCCGGGGGTGGCCTCTTAGTTCGCTGGCTTCTGCGAAGGGTGGTATTTACAATCTCGGATTCTGGTTCTGGTTCTGGTTCTGATCCTGCCTGATCAGACGAACTACAACTACCACTCTCTTGCTCAGTGACCTCACTTATCAGCAGCTCATCATCTGATGATTCATCGCTCTCTGTAGTTGTGGGATGTACTTCACTAGCTGGGCGAAGATCGCGCACATGGCGTGGGGTTCCATCAACAAGGACAGACTGCTGGCTGACCACTCCAGATATTTGTCCTCGCTTGAACTTGGTGGTGCACTGGTTTCCAGGGGGTCTTACCCAAACTGGATCCCCTATCTTGTATTTGTCATGACTCTCCTCATCGATTGGTTGGACAGTGTCAATGCCCTTTATCCTAACATGGTATGTGTGTATGGCATTGGCCGAGGCTGTCGTTAGTGTCTTCCCATCCTTTGGTGTGATGTTATACCAATACGTGGCCTCTGTAATGGTGCATTGCTTTCTGGCAGCAATTCTCTTGATGCTGCGATGGCTCCTCTCAGCAATGCCATTCCCAGATGGCACATGAGCACATCGCAGTCGTAGTCGGACACCCCACTCATTCAACAACTGCCGAACTTGGTGGCTACAAAAAGCAGCATTGTTGTCCGTCAATATCTCTTCCGGCGCACCTCACTCAGAAAAGATAGATGATAGTTGGTGGACAACATTCGCTGAGTCCTGCCTGGTCATTTGCCGCCACACCGCAAAACGAGTGGGTCCACAGTCGATAAGGGTTAGAAAGGGCTTACCACTGTAATGGGTAATATCCATCGCTATTCATTGCCACACATGCTCAACCTCCAATCGCCTATTCTGCCATTGCTCAGGTGCAGGATCGATTGACTGGCATGCTTCACAGTGCTTGATGATCTGCGTGACATCTGCCCTTGTCACTGCCGGGTCCACACGCCTCGCAAAATACAGAGTTCTTTTGATACCTGGATGTTCATTCTGCACATGAATTCTTTGTATTTGGCATGAGCTAATCGCGCCAACTGTGCAAGATCGAGTAGCGAACTCCACGCCTGTCTTCACAGCTTCATACCATTTGTGAGGCACACGAGTTAGTTGGTTTGCACGATTACAGTGTGATACCACGAGCGTTACACTCACCGACAGGTCATACTCAAATACCAGACTCTTCAAGGTGTTTAGCCTCCGCTGGATTAACATCTCACTGGCTGCCTTAGTGCGGACTCTCGTTCGTCCGAAAAGAGTGTCGGACACCCAGTGGTAGATGCAGAGAGAATCCGTGTACAAGTGCAACTTCTTTGACTGCCATTGCAGTGCCGGATTTAAACCCTTCACAACAGCATCCAGTTCTGCCAGGTTGATGTGTTGAGCATCATTCATGGGTCGCAGCCAGCATGCATCTTCCATTATGTCTCCAATAACACCCCCAATGCCAAAGAACTAGCGTCAACCCACACATTCACAGTGTCCCCATCGACACACTATTCTCCACGGGCAGGGTCCTCCTTATCAACTCTCTCTAGAGTTTCCGTCATCATCAGAGTTAGAAGAGCATCATCAGATACATCATCCCAACCTGTAGTTACTAAACTTGCCCTGCGTTTGATGACGCCCACAGCTGCTCGGAGCCAGCCACACACTGGTAAGTGACCAATAAGTTTCCCACAAAAGGAAAAAATAGTCCGCCACGTAATAACATCAGAGATGTTTGGAATCTCACTGCCATGCCTCCATCGTAAGGTACCATCTTTCCCACAAACGTCCAATCCTGATACCCGTGCTCCATCCCTCAGACGTTTGGGATCCTTGCACTCCAACCCAAATTGAGCTAACTTTTCTCTGACGTGCGACACAGATTGTATATCTTCATTGACGTAGACATCGTCAATATAGGCCGATGTTGCATCCTCAGTGGTCTTTTCCTGGGACAACACTGCATTTACAATGGTCTTCATGATTTGCTGTGCCACATTCAGCCCAAAGCCAAGTCGAGTAAGGCAGTATCTCTGACCCTGGAAGCACACTGTCTGGAACGGCAACAATGTCTCATCCACTCGCCTCCGCAAGTCTACTATAGACACATTGGAGCCCTTCTGGCGCCATTCTCCCAGCTTGCTGGCGCAAACGTCAGCATCAGCAGTGTATGTCTCAATGTATCTATTGAGTTCATGACAGTCCAGCACCGGACGAACTTTTGATTTGTTATGCTGGACTACCGCCATTAAGGGAATCAGACCCTTGGGTGGTCCCAGCTTGTTGGGGTAGGGGATCAGCCATCCATCCTGGATCCATGCCTCAAGCTCCTTCTCGTATTCATTACGGGACTTGTCGGGTATCGAGTACTCTGCAATGCTATTCTTGAGTTCGGTTGGTGCCCTTCCTTCTGTCCACTTCCACGATGCAGTCCATGCTTTTTGGTGATGGTCGTAGTCCACCTTAAAATCAGGCCGATCAATGTGAACTGCAGCACACACTGGGGTTTCCAAAAACCGCACAGTCCCATCTCTTCCAATAACAACTTCCCCCAGCGCCTTAATAGCATCATATCTCAACAGTACATTGAATCCCAGCAAATCCCCTCGCATCACCAGCACATTAATGTCTGCGGCCACACCAGAGTCTGTGAGGACTTTGACAGTTCCGGCTCCACAGCAAGCTGCGTATTGCCACCTATTGTGGTTACTTTGATGTTCTGCTTTGTCCAGTTTCGACACAACTTGGCACTCATGATGGTGTGTGAGCACCCAGAGTCGAGAAGAGCTGAACATGGCACTTGGTCCACATACACATTTATTGTCGGTTGCGTCTCAATTAAATCTTGTCTAGGGAACAGGGCGGCACTGACGTCCTGCCCCCTGATGCATTTCCCGCACAATTTTTGGATAAATGTCCATAACTACCACATTGGAAACAGCACGGGCTCCCCGCCCCTTGTTAGTACAACTTGTTGCGAAATGGCCTCGCTGGCCGCAGCAGAAACATCTCCCATTGGTCGTGGGTCTCAAACTGGGACTCTTTTCAGCATTAGTCTTGGCTGCCTGCACCATCATTACAACCGGTTCCCTCAGGTCCTCCTCATCTCTGATAATGGCTTGAGCGCATTCCAACAAATGTTCCATGGGTGTTACAGATACGCTGGTGGAAGCCTTCAACAGTTGCTTAACATGGGTGGGAAGGCCGGCCACAAACGCATACGCTAGTGTCTGCTCTGACACTCCATTGCCAAATAGAACTGCAAGTTTCTTCAGTTCCACGAAGAAGACGTCCACGGTTTCTCCTGGCATGAGTTTCCTAGAGGCAAACGTTTTGTAGGCCGTACAGGGATCCATGGCAAATGCCTTGTATAAAGCATTTTTTATAGAGGTAACATCAGCTTTCTCCACGGCACTAAGTTGCTGATACACACTCAGGGTTCCTCCAGCCAATCTCAGGGGAATCATGGTATGCACCCCCTTTACTTCACAGAGGTTGCAGGTCAGCTCAACCCTTTCGACCCAGTTGACAACAGAAGTGGATCCGTCGAATTCGGGTATCCATTTTAAATCAAACTTTGCCCCAGCCATAGTTGTCCAGGAAAAGAGACAAAACGAAATCACCGAAATAGCTTATGACCTTCACCTTCACTGAGGTGCACGGCTTATATGACCTTCACCTTTACCGAGGTGCACGATTTGACACAAAAAAAGCAACTTCTTAATCAACTGCTAATGCACGCATCACTGTAACGTCCAATGACAACAACAACAACCTTCTCACTCGACCTGCCTTTTATATCACTCTCTCAATCCCTGCTCTTGCGCATGCGCCCGAAGATTCCTCACAACCTCGAGACTTCCGCTTATAAAAACCCAAGTTTTGTTGTTGCGCATGCCTACACAAGGCACAGACATGTGGGCGTTTGTTTTGTTGGTAAGTACTACAGGATTTGGTAGCATTGAGACATTTGCCCCATTTTCCACAATCTCAAAATCCTGGTGAAAATCCTTGCCCAGATCGACCTTAGGATCCTGCTTAGAACGTGGACCAAGATCCACCTCAAAATTCTGCTAGAAACGTGGACTCAGATGGACCTCAGGATTTTGCTGGGGACGTGGACCCCAAAAATCTGGCATCTTCGCTTGGTGCAAGTCTCAAGATTCGTATTTCTTCAAAATCTGAGACTTCTGACTCTTCCGATGCTGAGCTGCCTCTCCGCCGGTCTAGAACGACTTGTAAACTAGTCCAGCGGCTGGATTTATAAACTTTCTAATAATAATCTGTTTCAAGTGGGGGAGAATATTATAATTTTCATATAATAACTTTCTTATTAAAGTGACTTTTTCTTTATTTGCATATCTCTTCTCGTGTGATCTTGCCATTTACTTTTTTTTATTTTCTTATTTGAATACTTTTTTAAATTTTATTTTATTAGCATGCATTCCTGGCCACTAGCTGCGTTTGTTATTGTAAAATTCAGTTGAATAAAGTCTTGGAAAAAGGTCCTTCTGATTGTATCTTCATTACATTACACACTGCTACATTTGTTATTTTTGAAGATGAATTTACAGCAATTGAGTTGAGAGGAGGAGGCTAGAATTAGCAGCAATCTTTAAAGATGGTGGTCGTTGACCCCTTTCGGCAAGGTTACTGGGTGGTAAACTTATTTTTATCTGAAGAGATGTTCTTCATGACCAATATCCTTTGTTAGCAATTTGTTTGAGGTTCAGCCAAAAAATCAGCTAGATTGACTGGACTATATGTGAATTATTTTTTCCAGCAAAGTTTTGTTTCAAATGGAAAGTATTTTCTTTCAAACAAAAATTAAATATCCCACATGCACAATGCTTGTGCATGTCACTGTGTATGATAAAAAGTGTGTGATCAGGGTGGCAAATGGAATTGGTTAATAAAATTTAAATTTTATCAAATGTTGTTCCTTGATTTTTGACTGATGACCAAATCTCGTGAATCACAAGAATATAATTTTGCCATCGCTTTGTGCTTATTATTTTGATAAGGTTTTTAATTACTGATATGTCGATGGAATTAATAAGACAGTTGGATCAGGAAATTGATGGACAAATCAAACACATTTTGTTATATATTAAATATGTTAGAGGCCTTTCCTCAAGTGACCCAACATGAAGCATTATCTGACTTTTGTTTCTTGGGTAAATTATTCGTTTGTATATAAAGAATAAAAAAGCCATATTGGTTGAAACATTGGCTCAAATATGTTCTACCTTTTGTGTTTTTTTCAATTTCTGCATGTTTGACAGTACCCAACACTTTTAATGATTTTACATGCAGAGAGAGTGTAAATGTAAGAACAGATATTCTAAACATGATTCAATTCAGTCTATACTTTTAACAATGAATGCAATTCTCTACTTGTATTAAAATCAGATATATCCTAAGGTGGAATATTAATCTCACATCTGGGAAGGAGTACAAAACTGACTTTATAATCTAGAGTGGTATTATCTATTCTCTTCTTCACATTCCTTGTCTAACAAAAGAGACATTGCTAGTCCTTCTCTACTCCAACGTTATTTTCATGGTAGCTGTTTGACAGAATTCTAATCTCTGTTTCTTCTCCTGGAAAACATTCACAGCAAAATTTTGTATATCTAACGACTGTAAAGAATTTCCTTTCTTGCTCTTATAAAACTAAATAAACTTCCATGAATAAAGTTTCTTTCCAAGATCTTCCCACCTGCGGAACACAGTACCATGAGATTTATTTTCAGTTGACTACTGCATGGTCGTTTTCAAATTCAGTGTGAACAAATTCTTTTTAGTTACCCCCTTATAATAATCAAACGCAGCCCATTTCGCCCATAGTTTTCAATCCTTTCATGATGTTATTCATCATTCCACTGACAATCTCATTAACCTTACTCCTCGATTGAAATTTGGGCCTTGAGAGGCGGTGACATTTGTTTAAAAAGTTTTACTTCAAACATAGCTTTTTCATCATTTTGTTATACTTATTTCAAATTCAAGAATGGCAGACTAATTGATATATAGACAGAGCCTCTTATAATCTGCTATCGAACATAATACAAAATAATTAAGAATTACAGATATGATTTTTAAATTTAATCCAATGAAATAGTCTAGCAAATAACATTTTACAATCTATGTGTACGTTTGTATTCATTTTATGATGTATTAACTATGCCTGGGTAAAATGAAAAACTCACGTTCTCACTTCTAAACTCCATATAAGTATTTTCACTCGATTTTTAATTATAAAAAAATATCAATTGTAGTGTTCTATAAATATATTTATAATATGTAATGAGCATTTAAACGTTTGCATTATTGCATAACAATGGAAAAGAATTCAAATACTTACATAGATGATAGGAAATGATTAAATGGAACATATTTTAAATAATTGTAGTTATATACAAACGCGGGAAGGAAAGTAATATTTGATAGGAATAAAAGTATTTGCGAATGAAGTCATTTTCTAAGTATTATTGTTAAAAATATCAATGTTTTAGTAAGAGTAAGCGAATATTTTGGGAAGAAACAGTTCTTGATTTGAATAATAATTGATACATTAAATTGAAATGAAAGTAGAAAATAAATAAGAATGAAAACTTAAGAAAAAACTTAATAAATACAGGAAATAAGGTAATATTTTATATGATTAAATTTATTTTATACACAAAGTAATTTTTTATACAGTATTCATAAGAAAGGAAGCATTTAAATAAATGTTACTCTGGTAACTAAACTAATTTGTTGCACTAAACTTAGCTGAACGGTGAGAACTATTTTCTTTTTGCTAATATGTCTGTGAGAACATTCACACACAAGTTAATTAAATGCTACTATGATGAATTAGCAACATTCGTCTTTCATGAAGTAAACAAAAGAACTATAGACAGTATATTATGAAAATTAGTGCATAATACAGCATATTCACGTTGACACACCAGTTCTCACTAGATCACCAAAGTTAAGCAACGTGAGCCTGGTAAGTACCAGATCGGTGATCAATTTGGGAATACCAGGCGCTGTATGTAGCGAGACGTCAACACCTCCTTACAAGAGTTGCAAAAACCTAACATTGTCATCGTTCCAAACGGAGATATACATGCGACTGAGGATTGATCATGAATTTCATACTCCCATGGAACTTCCTCCTCTTGGAGAATCCGGTTAAACCTGCATTACAGTTAGTGTCACAGTTTCATTTCCATGCATTACATTTGTATCTAAAACAAAGAGTTATAAGAGACGTTTTTGTAAAAATTTCTTTAGGAAGAATTTTTTTTTTAAAATAAATTTTGAGAGTTGTTTTTTTTAATGAACCTCTTAAGTGCTAATTGTCATAGTAATCGTATTAACGAAGCCATCAAAGTGGTCCCAATTAAATTTATACCATATTTTTTATTTTTAGACCAAATCATGAGGACTTATTTAATGGAGTTGTGGTTAGATACTCCAAGTTATGTGCTAAAATCACTAAGTAAAGAGAAAATGGCTAACTGATAGAATATAAAAATCGGCAAACTCAAAACTAAACTGTTTTTTGAAAGCACGTGCCAACAAGCAACTAAAATGTATGTGAAGTAGAATTCTATATGGGTTTATGAAGTAATACCAATCATCGAAGTAGAAGAAATTTGACTTGATATATGAGATTAATCGAACAAGTAAGATAATTGCCGGGTGACAAATGTGATGAATGTATTTATCAATCACTTTCATCAGGAACAAGTCACACAAAGGAATGTATCAATATAATTTTTCTTCAAAATATCACTTTTTTTTACATAGGCATCACCACTTATCAAGGCTCAGGGGCCACTGGAGGATAAGGGTTAAAATGTGTACAGTAGTCAATTGGACAATATAGTAATCGATAGTAATGGAAATTTGGTAAATTTGTTAACTTAAGTGGAACGGCTCATCAAGAACTTTTTTATGTTGGACTTGAAGACAACCATATTGTAGTCAGCTGGAAAGTTCCACAGGCGTGCACTTCTAAAAAATAATTTTTGTTCATGGAATCAACGTTTAGGTTTAGGCACAGATAAAGAGTGGGGGGAATTATTGATAGTGTTTTCTGCTAGACGAGTGTTTCCTGTGAAAGTTTGGCGAGTGTGGGCGGCATAAATTGAAGCTTAGTGGAGCCCTTGCCATGAAAATAACGATAAAGCAAAGACAAACTTGCAACATCTCTTGTGTGAGAAAAAGGTTGCAGGGAAGAGAAAAGAACATCTCCTACGAGGTTACAAAGTCTATTTTGAACTCTATAAAGGCAGGATAAGCCCTTTCTAGCAGCTCCTACCCAGATGTGGCAACAGTACTCCATCCTTGGACGTACTTGGCTCTTATATAGATAGAGAATTGCATCAGCAGTGAGATATCTACTGGATCAATAGAAGGATCCCACCATTTTTCCAGCGGCCTTGTCAATGGATTTGATGTATGTGTTCCATTTCAGATCAGGAGTGAAGATCAAGCTCAGAAGCTTGTCACAACATGAGGCCACCCCAGGACGAGAGCCATTCATTTCAATTGATGCCAGATGGGATCAGAGCGTTGATGATGGTTTTAGATTCATTAATAGTAACCAGCCACTTCTTTCCCCATTGTAACACATGCTCAAGATCAGAGGAGAGAGAATCGGAGAGAACTTGCTCGTTTAAGGTTTTAGATGTGCTACCATAGATGATAGTGTCATCAACGTAAATGTCTACAACTAATGTAAGGATGTGATTTGGAAGATCATTAATGTAGATCAGGAAGAGAATTGGGTCTAGGATGGACTCCAGCATAAATACTGAGAGCTTCTGATTTCTGCCCATCAACTACTACTCTTATGAACCTACCAGAGAGAAATAATGTAATAATCAAGAAGACATTTCCAGCTATACCATAGCTGGAGATCTTGTGAAGTAAACTTTTATGCAATACCCTGTCCAAGGCTTTTGATGTGTCAAGAGCAATTGCTCTAGAAAGGTTGCCTCCATCGGAAGATTCGCTAATCCTATGAGATATAACTGTAAGCACATCTGCTGTAGATCTAGCAGAATGGAAGCCATATTGTGTGTCACTAAGAAGGTTGTTTTTGCTGAGATAGTTGATTACTTCTCTATTTAACACAGATTCTAGCAACTTACTCATGACACACAGGAGACTTATTGGCCTGTACTGAGAGGGAGATGAGCGATCACCTGAGTTCTTAAATACGGTTCATACTGATGAGATTTTCCAGAGTGATGGGAAGCAATTCTCCTTAAGACAACATTTAAACAGTTTTGTAAGTATGGGCACTCGTTCTGGTTGAAGTTTTTTGATTACTATAATTGGAATAGAGTTAGGGTCAGTTGCTTTACTGGAATCGAGGTTTTTGATTAGCTTGGCAACATCACATACAGATATTTGTATATCACACAGCATGTTTTCTGATATAGGAGGAAATATTGGGGGTTAGCGGCCTTGGTCGCAAAGGGTAGAATTATCTGCAAAGTTCTTGGCAAAGAGTTTGGCTTTGTCTGATG